>NC_141352.1:25161355-25433855 GCF_057382095.1 Aulonocara sp. 'chitande type north' Nkhata Bay | reverse complement strand
AGATAATTGTTGCCTCCTTCAGAGGACCCCATTTCGACCGTAACAATGCAGACAGACTTCCTGGAGAAAAGAAAGAAGGCGTGTCCAAAGCCTATCTTAAAGGTGGAAAAACACCCAGCTAGTTAGACTAATTACCAACTCGGTGGTCATAAGCATATCTCTCTGAAATAGATGAGCTTTAGAGAAAACATCATTTAGACACAATATCTTATATGTTGTTTTTCTGCTTAAGACATTTTTTTGCCTTTTCACTGAGGCTGAACTAGATGTATACTGCAGTAAGGCTACCTAATAGGAGGTAACACAAGACAGCTTCTATTACACAGAATTGTGTCTCTTTCTGTGGTTTGTACAAACATACCTCCAGGCACTTGTTCCATGAAGATCTTAATGTATCCATTCTCAGAAATGGAACCCAAATACTGAACAATGTTCCTGTGCTTCAGGTACTTGTGAAGAGCGATCTCTTCATGAAGGGGCTGAGAGTACCTGTCCACGGAAAAGAAAACAGACATCAGAAAAGACAAATTGCATTTCGTACCCTTGCTTTGTGTGTTATTTGTGTAGGTTCTGTTTTATCATTAACTACATTCACATTGGTATTAACACTGGAAATAACATTATCTGTTCATTGTCCAATAATCCAGACACATTTGCTGCAAAGTAAATTATTAAAAATTAAATACTGGTAAAACATTGCTGCAAGCTCCTATTTGTTTTTGTGTGATTTAAGTTCAACTGTAAAATAAAGACTGTTTGCTCTTTGTGTTACTACAACATAATAAACTCTTAAATATACTAAATGCAATTACTGCATTTACTTTTATTTATGTGGAAGAAAAAAACTGAATTTGCCATCAGTTCTCCATCAGTAAAATTTAAATATTTTAATTATTATATATATTAAGCAAATTTTATGCATTTCTTTTGTTTTGTCAGCTATGCCAAAAAGACTTGGAACCATGAATGTAGGTTGGTAGGTCAACCTACCTGCTGTCTCTTTCAGGGATCTCTTTGATGGCAATTCGGACTTGGTTGCTGAGATCTCTCCCAGCATACACCACTCCGTAGGTGCCACGACCCAACACTACCCTTTCCCCTGTCTCATCGGTGTCATATTCATACTGTAGCACAGAAAAACAGGCATAGAAATGACATATTTTCCATATTTTACATTAAATATCTCACACACACGTATGTATGTATGTATGTATGTATGTATGTATGTATGTATGTATGTATGTATGTGTGTGTGTGTGTGTGTGTGTGTGTGTGTGTGTGTGTGTTAGCACACTTTCAAGCTCACACTGACCTCTAGCGTATCTCCATCACCCTCCCCCTCCAGCTCCACAGCATTCCCAGTACCATCAGATATCATCTCTTTCACCATGGAGCAGAACCTGAAACACATAACCAGACACAGACATTATTACAGTTATTTACAGTTCTAGGCCTTCAGATCACATCTGCGCATATAGTATGAAGTGTACAAACACAAACACGGACGGACACATGACAAACACACACCTACACAAACACATCTAGAGGTGTTTGTCCTCACCGACCGCACTGCTCCTCAGTAGAGAAATAGATCTGGAAGTCATCCGAGTTATCGTGGACGTAGAGGAAGCAGCAACGCTCATCGAACTTACTGATACTGCAGACAGAAGGGCCGCATTAGGCTGGGCACTGTTCTTTATTTTATTTAACTCTTCCTTATGCTGTATTTTATAACACAGTCCTTTTCACAGATTAAAGTAAATCTCATTAGCGTGCAAAAAACTTACATTTGCTCACAGTATAATAATAATACATGGATATAAATGAGTAATTTAGATTGGTAAGCAGGAGAGCAGACAATCAAATTGTGTTGAGGGATTGTATTCTAACACGAAAAAAAGTTGTTTTATTCTATAGCCAGACTTTTACCTGGATCGTCAAATTGTATTTAAGAGCATGGGTGATGGGGGTTTTTTCACAGTAAGCACTGGCCATTAACCACGAGGAATATCCTTACTGATATTTGCATTTTTTTCTTTCTTCCTCCTCCGGTTGCACTGAGTAATTGAAGCTTTGCACAATATGTCACTGTTTTGAATATTGAGGCTGAACAGGTCAGCTGGAGATCCCTAATGATGTTCCTGGCAGCTAGTTCTTCTGTTTACTTCATGTATTATGGATATAGCTGCAGGGAGCCACAATTTATATGCTTGTTTGCACCACTCCTGAGTTCCCTGAGTTACTACAATTGCAGCCCAGGCCCATAAAACCACAAGAGAAATTTGAATTGAACAAAAATGTACGTTTTCTATTTATTTCTATTTGTTTCCCAAACATGTCTCTTGTATACCTAATGCCTTTGATGGACATTGCAGTGAAGTTCCACTCATGAATACCTTTCTGTAACAAAAAACAGAAGTTAATCAATCAACAAATAAAGTGTTTCAGCTCTAACATTTTGTTCCAGTAGGTTCTAGCAGGTAAATGAACAAATATGCATATATGTATATGTTTCTGTCTACTTAGTTGGACGGCTCCAGCCCTCTAGCATTTCTGAATTAGCATAGGTGAAGCAAATTTAGTTAATGCTGGCTCAGCTTTAAGTGTCTGCAACACACTTTTTCTTTTTTTTTCTACAATGATGAGTCAACAATCTTTAAACAGACTCCACATGGATGCAAAATAAAACTTGAATCCCAAAACTATCTGAGCCCAAACCTCCATGTACTCCTTACAAAAAAAATTAAAAATCAATGAAGCAGCATTATGTTCACCTGTCTTGAGATGTTTGACTACAATTAATGTGAAGTGTTATCAAACTTCGTTTCACTATAATGTGTTTGATCAGCACTGCATGTTAAACAAAAGGCAAGATGTAGGCTAATTTAAATTCTGATATAGCATTTTGGTGGTTTTTGTTGTTTACTGGTAATACTGGTGGTACTTCACCCTGGTATACTCGGGTGCAATTAAAATACTGGACAAAATGAGGGTGCAATGAGTTTGTGTAATTACGTGTTATTCAGTCACAATATGTGATGGAAGATTTCACATCAAAGTTCCTTCTGTTTGCATACATGTTGTCTGATTTAGTTTAAGTCATTCACCATTTTAAATGAATTTTTATTTAATATTTAGAATTTTTCCGAGCGGAGGACAATATTCCTAACAGGAAGATGATTAGATGGGCAATGCTCTGACCGTTTCAGCAGGAGAAACATGCCAGATGGAGACGTTCTTCTCTTCAGCCTCATTGTTGATAGACACATAGGATGGCTGGTAAACTTTGGTGGGCTCCAGAATCAGCACCTGTAAACACAAACACCAAAACATTTGATTTTGAACCCCTCAGTCATCATTTTTCAGCATGAATGCATGTATATGTTTACATACTGGAAACCGCAGTCTGTTGGTGGTGCACTGCGTGGCCTCGACGATGATGTCCATCCAGAAGTTGAGTTTCTCTCTCTGAGGAGAATGCTCCAAATTTTGCTTTTTAAACCTTTGGATCAGCTGTAAGTTCTGCACTACTGAACGCAAATACCTGGAAGAAAATACAACCAATTATAATCATTAAAATAAAAAGCATCACACTTACAATTCCTTGAAATTTTGTTTTCGTAAACTGTTTTTTTGTAGCATGTTTGGGCTTACTTAAATAAAAGAGTTGCATTATAAAAACAAATGTACTTTTGTAAGATGAATGTCCTGATACTTCACTACAACTATGAAAGCTGAATACATCTTTAAAAAATTGAGACCTGGGGATCAGAATGTGACCAAAATTTAAAACTAATCTTTATTATGAAAAACATGCATTGACATTGCAACTTTTATATATTTACAAGATCTTCTCTCTTACCAAACAGGTGGCTTCAGCTTGAAGAGCTTCTCTGCAGCCTGAGTAGCTTTAGGAATGTCACTCGCTAGCATGCTAACGGTGAAGAATTGGCCGACGTCCCAGTAGTTATTCATCTTTTCCAATGAACCCTTGCGCCCCAGCAGGCTGTTCAACCTCACCCCTGATTATAAGAAGACAAAAAGTGAACATTGTAATTGCAGTCTGATTGAAACTGAAGTGGCATGGTCTCAGCTGACTTTTGTACCACAGAAATATCAAGAAAAGGAGCTACTGAATGCAAACTGAATGCTGAAAATACACAACTTAGGTGTTTCACATTGACTTGAGAGTCCGCTGAGAACAAGTCAAAGGGGGAATCAGGTTACCTATTTTTCTGAGTTCCATGGAGCTCTCGAATTGCTGGCCAGCAACTATGAGGAGGACAGCTAGGTTAATACCCGAGTACAGAGTGGGCTGCAGCTCAAAGCCCTTTCTGTACCTGACAGGTGGAAGAGGAAATACAGATGAATACACACAAGGAAACAATAAGATGTGAATAAGATGCATTTATTTCTGTGTGTTCTCACCACTGAATGGCGTTGTCCCTGTTTTTAGTGTCTTTGCAGTCAGAGTCGAGAAAAATGTCCTTGTAGATTCGTCCACAGAGGCAGAACATGTCTGGTGCAGGATGTTCGCAGGACTGCAACACCTGCAGCATCACTCTGAGAGCCTGCTCCCTGTCTCCAGGAGCATTCCTCCTGCACGTACATTCACATGCACATGAAGGAAAACGTTTTCATGAGACTGAGAAGTACACCTTTATTACTTCCATAGGAATTAAAAGTGCAAGTACCAGCCAGGTGTTGCTAATTAAATGCACTTGATAACTGATCATCAGCCTAACTACCTGCTCAAAAGCAGTTTGGGCAGTTTACTGGCCTGGAGTATTCGGGTGTGTGTTAACACAGGAGTGGCTGTTCTAGCAAATTCACCCTACGATCAGATCTTGTAATGTTTAGAGAAACTTCAAACAAAAAATCAAGAGCTACAGACTTTAAACACCTCAGTTAGCATGTTAAATGTTAAAGTTAATCACAGTACAATGAGAGAAAGCCTGAACAAGCTGCCTGGAGAAGGTATCTCTGCAGGACAGCTTAAGTTTGGAAAGTTCCATCTGAACAAACCGCAAGACCACCAGAACATTATCCTTTTGACAGACAAAAGCAAAGTGTAGATATGTGATCATACTTGACATCACCACGTTTGGTTAAAACCAATGACAGCATATCAGCATAAAGACTTTATATCAACTGTCAGCATGGTTGTGGAGGGGTGATGATGTGGGCTTGCTTTGCAGCCTCAAGACCTGGACACCTTGCAGTCATTGACTTGACCATGAACTTCTCTATATACCAAATCACTCTAGAGTAAGTGTGAGGTAACCTTCCAACAGCTAAAGCTTGGCTCAAGCAGGATTATGCAACAGAGCAATCATCCTGAACACAGCAGAAAATTTACAACAGCATGGCTGAAAAAGAAAACAATCGAGGTGTTGCAAAAGTCCAGACTCCAATCTGACTGAAATACTGTGGGGGAACCTTAAGAGAGCTGTGTATAAACAAGTGCCTGTAAACCTCAATGAACAAAAGCAACATTAAAGAAAATGTAAAAGAAGGCTGAGCCAAAATCCCTCTACAATGCTGTGAAAGGCTAAAACGTCATACAGAAAATGAAGACTTCAAGTTATTGCTGCTAAAGTTGTTAAATCATACAGTATACTTAATTTTCCCTGAACAACAAAAATGTATTTTTCACAGAATGCTAGACTTGTGGTCTGTTGCATTTTTGACATGCAGTTACTACATTTTTAGCTCCTGATATCACCACACTGCATATTTATGGTGCATTTTATATGATATGTTAGAATGAATGTCCTCAGTGAAATAAAGGCACAAAAAACAAAAAATGTGGGATCCCTAAAAATAATTAAAGAAGATAAATCTGCTTTACCACAGGGTTTGGGCATCAAAATGTTCAGTTTCATTGAGCTGCTGCGTACCTGTTCAGGGCAAAGGAGTAATGAAACTGGATCATGGGCTGGGTAGCCAGATCACATGTTGGCAGCATCTCCAGAGTCTGCACCAGTTTCACCATGGCATCATAGTCCTGGTTGTCAGAGAAGCCACAAAAGGGGCATTAAATTTAAACCTAATGATAATGCATTTAGAATATAAATGTCATTCTGAACTTCAGTCTGTAATAACTTTTAAGAAGTTCCCAGCTGATAGAAAGAAATGAAGGTCATGTTTGATGTGTTTGTACCTGTATATCTCTGTAGGAAAACAGCAGGTTCATGACAATGTCCTGTGTTAGGACCTCTGTGTTATCAATTCGGAGTTTAATGCGTGAAAGCTCCTTAGCCAGCTCCTCTCCCTGGTACTTCTCCCTAGCCTTCCTGATGTCGTTGAGCAGGGTGTCCTTAAAGGAAGCACTATATGTACACAGACAAGGAACAGAGGAAGAAAAGAAGCTTTCATTTTAATGTTGATCTAAAGAACAATTTTTGACCTCTAGTGGACCAACCCTTATTTTGCAGCAAACAGACATTACTTACTGTTTTGATGAGATTACTATTGAGTGCTAATGGTCAGTTGGTAGTACTAACAAAAAGCTATGAACAATGATCCTCACTATAGACTCCTACAGTCGGAATACTGCATTGTGCAAAACAAATGCATGGAACATCCCTAGAATAATTACCTCCAACTCCTTTTTAATTTTATTTCTAAAGCACCTAACATCACAAAATGCTTCACGACAAAATACCAGAAGATAAAAACAAAAGGTAGCCAAACACAAGTCTAAAAAGATTCGTTTTTAGCTGTTTTGTAATAGAAAACACAGAGTCCACCTATCACAAGCTCAGAAGGAGCTTTTCAGAGTCTGGGGGTTACTGTTGGAAAAGCTCTGTCTCATCAGCTTTTAGCCTTGTATGATGCACAGCTAGCAGGCCCTGCTCAGATGACCTCAGGGACGTGCTGGAGACAAAAGGATGTAAAGGTTCACTGATGTAAGCTGGTGCTTGAAGCACCTTAAGTTAAAACCAGAATCTTAAAATGGACTCTGAAGTTAATGGGGAGACAGGTTTTGCTTAAACAAGCAAAGAATGAATCACAGTAATACAGAAGGGATGAAATCTGCTTGATTTTCAGTGCAGAGTGTGCAGATAACACCAGTGCCCTTACACACGACATTGGAGGTGGAAATTTTGACACCGATTTCTGTTATAACCTAATATTTCTTGTGAACAGGCTATTTTTGTTCATGCTTTAAGATGAAGATGATACATTTACCAGTGACAACTCATTTAACCAGTGTTGACACAGCAAATGACTCATTTTAAAAGTAAATATTAAGTTAATTTGAGATTAAGCTGATGTTCCAACACTTTGCAATATATTTAACATTTATCTTTCCAGAACACACCAAATAAAGCACTTTTATTGTACTGTAATAACATACTATACTTAAGTATGTTATTCAGATGGTGTTTTGTAAATTCTGTCTTACGTTATTACTTTACACTTCCGTTTTACTACATTTCATAACTAAGTATGGCACCACATTTAGCTGAAAGCCTATATTACTCCTTACTTAGTAGTTTGTTTGTTTGTTTGTTTTTTGGGTGGGTGGGTGGGGGGGGGGGGGGGTGCTTTTCTTGTAAATGACTGTGAGGTGCTGTTTCTGCCAAGCTCCAGAAGGGAAGGTGGGGCGGACATGAAGCACTGTTAGGTGGTTGACTGACACAGTATTGACTAATCAACCTCTGATTTCCTTAGAAATGGAAACTTGATGCAACACACACACACACACACACACACACAAAGAGAGAGGCTGTGTTTTGAGCTAAAGACAAGAAGGGTTTGATTTTTAAGCACACATAGCTGTTACGTTGGTTGTGTGAGTACAGCAAAAATAAACATAGTTGCACTTTACAGTCTACATCTGCGTCTGTACTGGGAAACCATGATAGTGGGATTACAGCAGCCCCTTGTTTTCACTTGTATCTCACCAGGATGTTACGTGGATGTCCTTCAGCAGGCTGGTGAAGCGGTCGGTCAGGGGATCGCACAGTGGGCCCAGCAGGTTATCCCAGTTGGGCTGCATGTACTCGCTTGCCCTCCGTTGGGCATCGCTTTCACAGCACATATACTCGTGGTTAGGGGTGACTATGTAGGGGATGAAGTAGTAGTTACCACTGGATGCCTAGAAAGAGAGGAGAGAAGGTTTAATTACAAGTTGTTTACAGAAAGAAAAGCACTTTGACAGCTTTGTGCAAATGCCAGGTGTAAAAGAAGTCCAGGTGGAGAGAGATAAGGAGGTGAGAGTAGGGATTAGAGTGATTAATGAGAGGATCAGTGCACCACTGAGACTGTTTGGTAGCATCATACTACATCAGTGAAGGTTTCCAGAAGTAATAAGCCTCATGTACTAAGAACCACCTAACACTCTCTAACCTCTGCCTCTTCTTCCAGCTTTGCATATGAACAAATGTGATTACCTTTAAATCTGAAATTGAAATGATAAGCTTTGCAGGTACAAAAGCATTTGGCAAAGCATTTCAGGACTGACAAATCTTACACGCACTGCTGACTGTCTTTTTGTTGTGTTCATTCTTAAAACATATATTTCTACATCTTTTATTTAACAACTATATCACTAGATTTGTAGTTATTTAGTATGGTCGTCACAGCACCACACATCATTTTAAAGCAGTCACCATCATGATTTCATGCATCGAACGACAGCACTTTAGGCCACAGCAACTAGCTGCTTCTGATTTACACTTGTAAGTTTCTCCTGTTAAACTCTGTTCAGTTATATTCAGTGAGGATTGTTTCACAAACACTTTTTAGGTAAATTCCCCACAGTGGGATTAAATGCAATTCCATGATTCTTTCTGAGATGATGCAAATTTAATTTAGTGCAAAAACGCACATGCATCCAGCACTCTTAAAGCATGCTATAGCTGATTATCCATTGCTTCCTTTGTGTTGTTAGGGGCTTTAATCTGTTAACCACACGACATCCCAGGGAGAGGTCATTGTTTTCCATCCTCACTTCCTTGTCTGTTAGTATTATCAGTCAACTAGGGAATATCCCAGCATGCCTTGATGCAGGCCTGATACCTACTTTATTTCTCAGACCAGAGCCTCTGTATTCTGGAGGCAACTGAACCCAGGGAAAACCTAACGGTGGAGGACGAGCAGCCTACTCCACACACAAACACACATATACACAAAGAAGACAGCGTACATACAGTGAAGGTCAGTTTCTAGGAAAACTAACAAGTAATATGACTCTCGTTCTCGAGCCGGCCATTCATAATTTAACATGTGTGTACTTGTACACAATGTGTGTGAGAGTGTGTGTGTGTATATATATATATATATATATATATATATATGCATTCCTGTCTGCATTTCTGCATGGGGGTGAACGGTATCTGCCAGGAATATTCCTCTAGAAATAGAAACAGATGGTGTGCACACAGAAATCTTTATAAAACATGCACACATAAGAAACTTACTGTGTTTTTCTGTGCCACCATGTCCTGTGCGGAGATAAAGAGCATGTGAGAATATGTTTCCAGACTTTCGGACAGTGACATAGTGTATTATTCCTGAATTGCTATTTTAAACAGCTGGTAGGACTGACTGTACGACATGTTAGTCTGTAAATAACACAGCAGATCATTTTGTCCCAAGGAGACGTAAAAGAATGGTGTCCATGAACACTAGTTACACTGATGGGAGAGTGTGCATGTGTACCTTCAGTGACTGGGCAGTGTCGGGGTCGGTGTCATGGTATAGGATGACATTGTTGGCCATGTCAAAGCTCTCCCTCACACCCAGGTGGTAAAACAAGGAGGGCTGCCGACACACATCGCTCATATCCACGACTGCAATGTCTGTAAGAAGGAGGTGATGGAGGTGACAACATAAGAGCATAGCTCTTTAACATTGATGCAATTTGCAGAGGTGACAAATGAGCTGAGTTTGAAATACATCTGCCTTTGAGTTTTGTGCTGCATCTGCCCCGTGATCTTTGGCCTCGTTAAATGTGGGAAATGTTTTGAGTGGAGTTGAAAAGAAACAAGAAGAGACACAGTTGGGAGCTCTCCCATTGAAAGATATGAGCATGAACAAGAACATACATGATGGAAGGCATTGGTATTCATTGAATGTTATCCTTTCCTAGAAATCTTTTTTTTTTTTATTTCTAGGAAACAACACCCACTCACCCATGAGAGCCTCCTGCATAGAAGAATCTCAGTATATGAGTCAGTTAAAGGCAAGTACAGACAATTATGCTGACTTGAAAATCCACATTTTTTTCTACTGAAGCTCAGAGGTAATAACAACATGCCCTCAATCTGCCGCCAAGTTTTATATCCTCTCGGGCCTACCTATAGGGAGTGCAGAATTATTAGGCAAGTTGTATTTTTGAGGAATAATTTTATTATTGAACAACAACCATGTTCTCAATGAACCCAAAAAACTCAAAGCTGAATGTTTTTGGAAGTAGTTTTTAGTTTGTTTTTAGTTTTAGCTATTTTAAGGGGATATCTGTGTGTGCAGGTGACTATTACTGTGCATAATTATTAGGCAACTTAACAAAAAACAAATATATACCCATTTCAATTATTTATTTTTACCAGTGAAACCAATATAACATCTCCACATTCACAAATATACATTTCTGACATTCAAAAACAAAACAAAAACAAATCAGCGACCAATATAGCCACCTTTCTTTGCAAGGACACTCAAAAGCCTGCCATCCATGGATTCTGTCGGTGTTTTGATCTGTTCACCATCAACATTGCGTGCAGCAGCAACCACAGCCTCCCAGACACTGTTCAGAGAGGTGTACTGTTTTCCCTCCTTGTAAATCTCACATTTGATGATGGACCACAGGTTCTCAATGGGGTTCAGATCAGGTGAACAAGGTGGCCATGTCATTAGTTTTTCTTCTTTTATACCCTTTCTTGCCAGCCACGCTGTGGAGTACTTGGACGCGTGTGATGGAGCATTGTCCTGCATGGAAATCATGTTTTTCTTGAAGGATGCAGACTTCTTCCTGTACCACTGCTTGAAGAAGGTGTCTTCCAGAAACTGGCAGTAGGACTGGGAGTTGAGCTTGACTCCATCCTCAACCCGAAAAGGCCCCACAAGCTCATCTTTGATGATACCAGCCCAAACCAGTACTCCACCTCCACCTTGCTGGCGTCTGAGTCGGACTGGAGCTCTCTGCCCTTTACCAATCCAGCCACGGGCCCATCCATCTGGCCCATCAAGACTCACTCTCATTTCATCAGTCCATAAAACCTTAGAAAAACCAGTCTTGAGATATTTCTTGGCCCAGTCTTGACGTTTCAGCTTGTGAGTCTTGTTCAGTGGTGGTCGTCTTTCAGCCTTTCTTACCTTGGCCATGTCTCTGAGTATTGCACACCTTGTGCTTTTGGGCACTCCAGTGATGTTGCAGCTCTGAAATATGGCCAAACTGGTGGCAAGTGGCATCTTGGCAGCTGCACGCTTGACTTTTCTCAGTTCATGGGCAGTTATTTGGCGCCTTGGTTTTTCCACACGCTTCTTGCGACCCTGTTGACTATTTTGAATGAAACGCTTGATTGTTCGATGATCACGCTTCAGAAGCTTTGCAATTTTGAGACTGCTGCATCCCTCTGCAAGATATCTCACTATTTTTGACTTTTCTGAGCCTGTCAAGTCCTTCTTTTGACCCATTTTGCCAAAGGAAAGGACATTGCCTAATAATTATGCACGCCTGATATAGGGTGTTGATGTCATTAGACCACACCCCTTCTCATTACAGAGATGCACATCACCTAATATGCTTAATTGGTAGTAGGCTTTTGAGCCTATACAGCTTGGAGTAAGACAACATGCATGAAGAGGATGATGTGGACAAAATACTCATTTGCCTAATAATTCTGCACTCCCTGTACTATGCTTGCAGGGCATCTGAGGGGACTAAAACTTATACATGTGCCTGGCTCTTCCTCAGCTGAGTTGTGGTGCTGCCTAGTATAAATAGCTCGCAATTAAAGAAGAGCTCAGGTTTCGTTCCCCCTAAAAATAGGAGCTTTCAAAGGCATCATCTTTTCATAATGGAGACAGAATTATGAAATAAGTGACTGAAAATTATTTGGGGAACATTGATCGATTTATGGTGAGATTTTAATATATTTAACCATTAACAACAACAGGTGTCAGCTGAGTTAGCAAATAAATAAACAAGAATTAATGTCAACTCACAAGGCTCACTAAGATCACTATTGTCAACTGCTGTCTTGGATTCATACGAATGAGTTTAAATGTTGTAATCATCAGCATCCAAAGCCAGTAATATAAGAGCGTTCAAGTGCATATTTTCAGTCATTTGCTTGTTAATAGCCTGAGTGGCTCCATATTTCATTGGTTTACATATTTGCCCAACAAGAATCTGTACCATTTCTTTAGGATTGTAACAGGATATCTGAGGTTTCAGAAACCTCCAAAATCAAACATGTAGCACTATTACTACAATTAGATCTCATCTGAATAAGAAAGCAGCTCAACAAGTTGTGCAGAATTATATGTGTGAACATACAGAAAAGCTTTCACTATTGTGCTGCAAACTTGGTAGCCCATGACAGACCTTTTTTAGTGATAACTTTTTCTATTAGTACATTCCTACTGCTGGAAAGATTAGAGCCTGAGTATGTGTATAGTATGTGCATAGGATAAAGGGTGCAAAAAGGAAGAAGTACCTCTACAAAACACAAAGTTACTGCATTCAAAATATTACTGAAGTACAGAAGTAGAGTCAGGTATGTATTGGATTAAAAAATATAAGCATATATACCCAACTGCTGTAATTTTAGTACTTTAGTATAACTTTGAGACATCTATCATTTGTATGAACCTATTTGCAAAAGATAAGTCATGATGTAATACGAGGCTACAAGTTTACAAGTAAATTACTGACTACTGAAAAAAACCTACTAGTGTTGCGAAATCACAGTCCAGGGTAGTAATGCTGCACAGTCATGCTGCACTATAACAGTGATCTCACTGCATAGCTTACAATAAACTTACAACTGTTGTAACACAACAGTCAGGAACCACTCACAAGCTATTACGCAACTTAACCCCTGATTTAATAAAAACATATTATTAGTGCTAATGAATCAAAGCATATGGTGTATGAGGAATTAACATAGATTACTTAGCTAAAAGTACTCTGATCATACCATAGTCTTGCAAGCATGAGTCTTATTTATCCTACCTTCTGGAGTATGCTGCAGTGTATGTTAAGGTTCAGCTCTTGCTTTATGTCTATAGTTTATTCTACAGTGTGTTCACACTGTGGTGGAGATAAAATATCTTGAGTAATTTCAATTTAAGTTAAATTGAAGAAGTTCAGTTTAACCTCTTTTTTCACTTTTTATTTCGACACTTATGTAGTAACATTTTTATTTACCACTTGTGTACTTACTTCGAATATTTGTTTATATTCCATTTTATTTTTATCATTGTGTATTGGTACCTCTTCCACCATCAAGATTACATGCTACCCAAACACCAATACAGGTACGTGTCTCATCATGTGACCACCACAACCAGAATTACTGTAAGAACAAAAAAAAGCTTTCCCGACACCAATAAGGAAAAGAAGAATAGTCTGCATGATAGATAGATACAGTTTTATATGAGCTGCTTAGTTAGTTTTAATAATAAAAAGTTTTCGCACACTTGCAGTTAGAAGTCTGACTTGTGCAAACCTGCCCTCCCTCTTGTGTAACTTTCCTGTGAAGTACCTGCATCATAGAAACTGTCCAGTACTGATGTTTCTCCAAAGTCCAACCTTCCGAAGGTGACGGTGGTGAGCAGGGCGCTCTCCGAATCACAGGCTCTCTGCAAACACTGCAGCGCTCCGGACTCCGGGCTGCTCGCCATCACCGACTTAAGCCCATCGTTCAGGACGTAGACGACCCGCAGAGAGCGCTGCTTAGTCGGTGGACTGGGGCTGGACACGTCGCCCCTCTCTCGGTCCCGCTCCACCACACACACCCCAGCTGTGTGGTCTCCCCCCATGTCCGACGCCGGTGCGCTCTGCCCGGTTTCCATATCGAGAACCTGGAAAGTGACTTCTTCTCCGCTTGATATCTACCACCCTCTTTATTCTCTTTGCGCCTTTCGTTTTCTCCTCCTCTCGCTCTCACTGGTGACACACCTGTCCTGGCATGAGAGCACGTCTGAGTCTGTCTCCTTGCATCTCCGCCTCATTAACTCATATCATCTGACGATTATCTCGCACCAAGACGTCCGCTTCATCCAGACTGGATTTGACTGGATCCCCGAGAGAGAAAGAGAAGGAGGAGGAGGAAATGTGGTGAGAAAAATACACTCAGAAGTTGGAATATTCCCTTTTGGCTCAGCTGTACTCTGGTATGAAGTTTTCCACTGGCGAATAAACTCTGGTCCTGTCAGTCTAGGAAACGTTATCAGAGTGTTCCCGTTAGTCTAAATATATGACAGCGTGACCTTTTGGTCACCTCCTCTGCCCACCGCGTAAATAAGCTATGTTATTCTCAGTTATGATTTCAAACAGCATAGAATATCGTGTGATGTGACTGTTTTTTCAGCTTTAGTTATCCTTCTGGCTCCTTCTAAGTTTCTCTCCAGAGAAGAAGTTTGTCTGATTTCCAAATATATGCCCAAGATTTAAGTAGTGGCCAATTAGAGAGGACTTTGTGCACTTTGTGAGAATTATATGTGCACGGCCTCCTGGTTAGTCTCCATTAGGGACTAGTGCCGTCTTAATGTTCAACCGCAGAGGCTGTCAGAGGCCATTCATCACATGACGGAGAGGACAGATGCAACAGATACACGTCTTCCCAAATTAGCATCATTAGATAACAACTGGCTATCGGGTATGAATGTTTCTTTAAGGATCCTAATTGCCGTAACATTAAGTGTAATGTTATAGTTACTGTGTTTTATAAGTTGTGAGATTATTATATTATCTTATGCCACGTATACCTCTAATTAAAGATTGTGAAATCATTATGTAGTTTTAGGTTGCATTTTACTCCTGACTTAGAAGGAGGTTGCTGATTTATTGTGAATGAATTACATTGTTTTATGATGCATTATACTGCTGATTTATAAGAAATAGTGTTTTCAGAGAATCATGGCCTTATTTGTCTGATTAGAAAAAACAGAACATACTGCACAGGAAGCCAAGGTCATAACTTAGGCTAACCAAGAGAGAAAGAACGTGGATGTTTAGGTTTTATGACTTTGGAGGGGTGCTGAAGCTATAAGCATGTGAGAAACGGTGAGATACTTCGAGATCTGGCGGACACCCAGAAGTGTTGTATGGAATAATGAGAATTGTATGGAATAAAGAGATTGTTGATTGAGCATTGTTATACACCGAATGTTGTTCTTCCTTCAGCCCAAAGATCAAACATTTGGGTTATTTAACAAAGTTTAGACAGAGATTAATCATTTTGATAATCTAAATATCAACAGACCTACTTACTTAAGGAGGGAAGTAACGGTCCTGGTGTTCTGTCTCCTGTCCTCTCCCTGCTGGCCTCCTCTATGATGTTTGACTTATAATTAGATCTCTTTTCTTTCAAGTTTCTCTGGTTGAGTTAATGAGCTGGAGGACATCTCTTGGTAGTTCATGTCAATAGGATTCTTTGTTCTTGTTTCAAATGTGTCTGGTAGTTTTATTTTCACAATTTTATTTCTGCTAGGTTTAGTTAGGCAGTGATGTTTGTTTAGGTCAGAGGGAGAACACCACATCTTAATTTTTTAATTCCTTGGGTGCAGTGGTCTTCTGTTTGGTGTAAGTATTGAGTTACAATCAATGCCTTTTTTTTCTTTTGTTTTTCTCTTTGAGATCAGTAAATATTAAGATTTGATCTCCTTGACTGTTGTAGCAACCTGAAGTTTAAAACAAGTAATAAATGAATCTAGTGCAGTCCTCCTGTGTAGAGCAGCGCAGGCTTGGACTATAGATACATGCATGGTGAAACAAAAGAAAGAACTATACTTATGATCGATGTGTAGTAATAAATGTATTCATTTCTATTAAGTTGGACTAAAAGCATACATGCTATCTCTGTTAAGTCTCTTTTTAAAGCTGTTATAGATGATTTATTCACCACATGGGGTCAGCAAATTATGGAGCTCTGACATTAATTCATATTTTGTATTTAGTTCTGTTTTGGTCTTTTTACAGTATGCCCATGATGAAAGAATGCTCCATTTGCCAGTATTTTCCATCCACCTGGGATAAACTGCCTGTGATTGCTTCCACTTGTCCTATTCCCCTTGCCTATCCAAGCTGCCACAGGAGCTAGGATAGGCATCCGTCTATCACTACTTGTGATAGATTAATTACTGTCGAGGGTGTACCCCACCTCTTGCCCAGTAGCAGATGGGATATGCTCAAGCTCCCCACGACCCTCAACTGGATAAGTGGAAGAAAATGGTTAGGTGGATGGAGTACAGAAAGAGCTCCAGAATTGAAGGACCTGCAATAGACTGCCAACCTGTCTAGGGTGTACCCTACCCCTTATTATTATTCAGAATTGGTTGAGAAAATGGATATATGGAAATGTTGAAACTGAATTTTGACAAATAGTTCCACTTCATCAAGTCTTGTCACAGTTCATATTCTTGTTTAAGAGTACTCTTGTCGGATAAATTTCCACCATCATATTGTAAACAAAATTAAATTAGATTAAAAGTGGGACTTCAGTGGGCCATCTGCAGTTTTGTGCTTTGCTGGTTGGCAGGCTATGCATGCAGGTCATCCTGATTTAAGCTTAAGACGGTGAATTAAGCTCAAGCTGTAAGATTTGGGTGTGTCTTTCTATGCTCACCTCACCACTGGTTATGGCAGATTACTGCTCCTCTCTGAGGTTGTCAGATTTTGTCCTGCTGGGTTTTCCTTCCTAACACTGCCTAACACACTAGTGATTGCTCATTGGGAACTGTCTGATTGTTGTTGAGGTTGTCTCCCTAATTCTGTAAAATGTCTTTACCTTGCAGTTTAAAGTGCACTGAGGTGATTGTTGTTGTGATTTATCACTTTAAACTTAAAAATTAAACATAACCGTGAAAAAAGAGGAACTACTGTTTTTACTTTTCCTCCCACACTACTGACTAAAATCAGCATATCATTTTCCACTGAACAGATTTTTGCTCTTTTTTTTCAAATCTGATTACATCCTCTTTTTCCACTTATGATGCATTTTTATAATGGTAAAAACTTCCTTATGCTTAGCTCTACATTTGAGCTCTACTGCCATTTTATCACATTTATTAGAGGAGACTTTAATATTTTCTAAAATTGTGCAATAAAAAGGATGCTCAATGTAAAAACCTAAACATCCAAACACCATTACATTCTGCAATAGTCAAATATTTTTTGACATGCAGCTGCAGAAATCCTGCAGCAATTTCAGTGACCGTTAAGACTGCACCATGACTTCTCCTTTTGTTCAGTCTAAACTTGGGCAACCTGAGAGCATGTCTGCTGTCTATCAAAGTCATTTGTGCAGAAACACCAGCTACTTGAATAAGCAGTAAATGTGCAATGGGCAAAATGTGCCTTTGAAACAGAATGTACACTATACAAGCATGCACATTTTACAGACAGTCACGTATAAACAGAGTGTGCGCACACAGTACATAATAGCATCTTTATTACACTGAAATATAAAAGTATATATATTTATCACTATCCTGGAGAGAAAGGACCAAGTCAAGAAAACAACTTGTAGCCTCAGTTGTAGCAGTTTTCTCTTTGTCATACGAAAGACAGAAAGAAAGAAAAAAGAAATAAAGATTTGGAATCAAAAACATGAAGGCCACAGTGACGGGTTGCCATAGATTCTGTGCACATAAAAGGAAAGGAGGCAAACAGCCGTACATGCTATATCACACATACATACACATGCACACACATGTGAGGACCTTTCATTGTCTACATTCCTCAAACTCTGTCTTTAAAGTTACTCTTAACCTGCTGCCAAAAGAGCACCACAAACACGAGAAGCAAGTGGCTCTCAGTTTGGTTTTTAGGAGTGAGATGCCAACGGCGCAACAGTTTTGTCAGCTTTCTGGAGATGTGAGTGAAACTGAACAAGAAAAAAAAGATTAAATAGTAAGGTCTACGTAGAGAAGGCATTGAGTTTAACTTGATAAATGTCACACAGATGTGTCTCTATGTGTCTTGATGCATGCTCAACCATCAGTGTGTTTTTTCTCTTCAGATAAAAATGCAATTTGCAGCCAAACACTGCAGGAATAATTTTCCATCTGGGGTTAATGTGCTTTTGTTGCATTTTGAATGAGTGCAAGATGGAAAGATTCATTCCGCTGTCATGCCTGTACAGTAAAAATAAAGCTGGAGGCAGAAGATAGTTAGCCTATTAACATAAAAACTGGAAATGAAGGGGTAAGCTGGCCTCTTTCCAAAGATAACAAATGCCGCAACTCTTCAGGATGATAATTCATCATATAGTGGGACTGATTCGTAACAAAAACACAGTTTGAAAAAGTTGCTTACTTGCTAGTTTTTGATCATAAGCAAAGTCAGCCCATTTCAGTTTTTCAACAAGCTAGAGATGTAAATGGTAAATGGCCTGTATTTATATAGCGCTTTACTAGTCCCTAAGGACACCATAGCGCTTTACATATCCAGTCATCCACCTATTCACACACACATTCACACACTGTAAAGAGGACATCAGAAAATTTGCTACACTATGCCATCATCTTTTCCAATATTCTTCAGTCTTGCACCAAAAGTGTGTGAACAGCTGTCCACAGGAAGGATGACAGTATTTATAATAGTTGTGTAAAAACTATTTCACGATTTTGTGAAAACACATATGGCATTGATTTCGAAATGATGTTTGATGGCATGGAAATTATAGATAGTTGTGGATAAAATAAATGGTGCATAGCAAATAAGGCATATTAACAGCTAATTAGGCATACGTTGTTTATGTATGTGCTAAAACAGATGTAATTTCTGGAAGTTTTCAGTGTTTGTAATTTTACTGTGCTTCCATAACCTCTAAATTCTAGTGTTTATGCTTAGTTAAGCTAACCTGGTGCTGACATCTGCTTATATGTTTCCCCCAAAAAATCAAGAAACTCCTGTAAATAGCACCTACAGTATCAGCACTTATCGTGCCAGCTACTTTGATTAAGCTTTTCAGTATCCTGATGTGCTTCCAGGTTCAACTGCAGATTGAAAACACAGACGTCACATCTGTGGTTAAAGGAGAATGCTGCTGAGAATGGCAGAGGCATCAGATTTACCCACCTGAAGTCTACCATAGATGACCTGAGCATTAATTTTTGTCGTAATTTATTTCTTAATTCAAATGATAACCTTTAAGGGCACACGTGTGGTTTACTGTTATTTAGATATTGTTATGATGGTGTGTTTTATTCACCATTTACAATGCTACCAACCGTTTTAGAGAAACCAAACAAACAAAGAAAAAGGAAAACGGTCTCAGGCTCCCTAGCAGCTTCTGGAGGCTGACCAGTCATAGCAGAATGGGCTCACTGGAAAAGAGGCCATGACTAGAACAAGACTAAAAACAGTTTAAGTAAATCATGCAAAGATGTACAAGTAGATATATATCTTCTTTATATGATCCTTACAGAAGTAAAGATCCTGTAAATGCAACAATAGCTGCATTTCCACCAAAAACACTACTAACGTTCAAGGGAACTAAAGTCTCATGGTTACCCAGCCCAGTTGAAACTTGGTAGAGAACTAGCTGTAGGGACATCACTGTTGGCACCCCTGATTTGGGATTTGTTCTGCAACTGGTGATGCTTTAAAGATGTGAATGAAGAAATTAAGAAAAACGAGTGTGGCCCATTTTAAAAACTGGTAGCTGCAAAATGCCCTATTTCACCTGATGCTCAAGGTGGTTTGCCACACCTGAATGTTGTCCTGGGAAATTGTATCGCTGGCACGTAATAATTTTAATAAATGAAAAAAAACTTTGCAAGTCATTAGATAATTTATCTGTTTCCAGTCAAGGGCTGTCTTGAACTAGTGACATCACTTCTCACAGAAATAGCTCACTTTTCTTTTTGTGACCCCGACTGACTCCCTGAATCTCTTTGTTTACCCACTGAAAACCTGGTAAGTGCATCTCAGGAAAGTTAATGCAGGGCAAATGCGGCTAATTTACATTTGCAAAAGTGTCCCCATTTTCAGTATGTACGCCTACAGTCCTCACATGGAAGGAAAACAAGTGCACAAACATACACACACACACAGATAAGAGGCGAAGGCCGCAGAGTGGACGCAGAACAGCACAGGGGTCGTCTGAACCGACCGGGCTACAGAGGTCAAAGTTTCTTTCACACAGAAACATGAAGTACCAGTGAGGTTGCCACGGCAGCCCCGGCTCTGTGTCATTGTTCTGTAACCGTGGCAACACGCAACGACAGACTGCAGCGCAGTCAGTCAGTACCGGTGGTACAGCAAGCTCCAACAAAATAGCAGTAAACTGAACAGAGAAGCCTCTTTAGAAGAAAAATAAAGAAGTAAACACAGGATAAGGCGGCGTCGGGGAGAGAAGGTGGCTGACTCCATGGTGCTGAACAGTTGCTGATTGTGATGATCATTTGGCACAAACTTCTTTTGGCTGAAGAGTCTCAGACCAGCAGTGAGAATGTCTTCAAAGGATGGCCTCCAATGTGGTGATAAGAATGCGACAATAAGGATGCTTTAGTCTTCATTTTGAAAGGCTCTTCTTAATGTGTTCTACCTCCATCTGTGAAGCAAACACAACCGTGAGCTCAGCTAGTTTCATAGCAATTAAAAAGAGTTATATTTACAACCAAAGATATGAATATAAAAATTTGTATCAGAAATGTGGTTGTGAAAAGTGTAAATGTTATAGTTAAGTAAAAATTAATGCTGGTATGTCAAAACAGATGGTTAACTACATAACTATACACACAGGTACTGCCAATACTCTATCTCTGATTAGAGATTCTTGACACTTCCTGTACTCCTATTTTGAGTTTACATAGTGTGTTGCCCATCGATACAGATTGTATTTGTGGCATGCATCATACACACTAGATGAACTCATCTGTTGATGGTAAATACAAACAACACAAATACAAGTACAGGCCATTTGATGAGTTTGTAAACTTATAGCTGTGAAGTCCAAGCAAACCAAGGTATCAATACAGGAAGTAAATACAGGAAGAAGGGGCTATGTTTTGAACTATTGGAAAACATGGAAAATTTATGTTCATTTCACAGCATGTCTATAGTTCTAGGCTCCATCCCAGAATACAAAGCATGAGCAAAGAGGCTGTGCTCTTCAACGGATGAAAAACTAATAGAGAAATATTACTAGAGCTCGTCATTCGAGCAGGACTCTGAGTAGAATCCATATTGAAGGGAGCCAGTTAAGGTGGTTCAGGCATCTGATCCTGATGCATCCAGCTCTTTCTAGGGAGGTGTTTTGGACATGTCTTACTGGGAGGGTGGAAAATGCTGCAGAGATTATATCTCTCAGCTTATTCTTGGAAATGTCTTGGCATTTCCCCAGAAGAGCTGGAGGAGGTGGTTGGGAAAAGGGAAGTCTGGGCATCTCCTCCCCCAATACACAGACCCAGATAAGCATCAAAAATGGGGGGATAGGTAATAAATATACTTGTGTGACTGTTAATATACAGTGGGGCAAAAAAGTATTTAGTCAGCCACCGATTGTGCAAGTTCCCCCACCTAAAATGATGACAGAGGTCAGTAATTTGCATCAGAGGTACACTTCAACTGTGAGAGACAGAATGTGAAAAAAAAAATCCATGAATCCACATGGTAGGATTTGTAAAGAATTTATTCGTAAATCAGGGTGGAAAATAAGTATTTGGTCAATAACAAAAATACAACTCAATACTTTGTAACATAACCTTTGTTGGCAATAACAGAGGTCAAACGTTTACTATAGGTCTTTACCAGGTTTGCACACACAGTAGCTGGTATTTTGGCCCATTCCTCCATGCAGATCTTCTCGAGAGCAGTGATGTTTTGGGGCTGTCGCCGAGCAACACGGACTTTCAACTCCCGCCACAGATTTTCTATGGGGTTGAGGTCTGGAGACTGGCTAGGCCACTCCAGGACTTTCAAATGCTTCTTACGGAGCCACTCCTTTGTTGCCCGGGCGGTGTGTTTTGGATCATTGTCATGTTGGAAGACCCAGCCTCGTTTCATCTTCAAAGTTCTCACTGATGGAAGGAGGTTTTGGCTCAAAATCTCACGATACATGGCCCCATTCATTCTGTCCTTAACACGGATCAGTCGTCCTGTCCCCTTGGCAGAAAAACAGCCCCATAGCATGATGTTTCCACCCCCATGCTTCACAGTAGGTATGGTGTTCTTGGGATGCAACTCAGTATTCTTCTTCCTCCAAACACGACGAGTTGAGTTTATACCAAAAAGTTCTACTTTGGTTTCATCTGACCACATGACATTCTCCCAATCCTCTGCTGTATCATCCATGTGCTCTCTGGCAAACTTCAGACGGGCCTGGACATGCACTGGCTTCAGCAGCGGAACACGTCTGGCACTGCGGGATTTGATTCCCTGCCGTTGTAGTGTGTTACTGATGGTGACCTTTGTTACTTTGGTCCCAGCTCTCTGCAGGTCATTCACCAGGTCCCCCCGTGTGGTTCTGGGATCTTTGCTCACCGTTCTCATGATCATTTTGACCCCACGGGATGAGATCTTGCGTGGAGCCCCAGATCGAGGGAGATTATCAGTGGTCTTGTATGTCTTCCATTTTCTGATGATTGCTCCCACAGTTGATTTTTTCACACCAAGCTGCTTGCCTATTGTAGATTCACTCTTCCCAGTCTGGTGCAGGTCTACAATACTTTTCCTGGTGTCCTTCAAAAGCTCTTTGGTCTTGGCCATGGCGGAGTTTGGAGTCTGACTGTTTGAGGCTGTGGACAGGTGTCTTTTATACAGATGATGAGTTCAAACAGGTGCCATTCATACAGGTAACGAGTGGGGGACAGAAAAGCTTCTTACAGAAGACGTTACAGGTCTGTGAGAGCCAGAGATTTTCCTTGTTTGAGGTGACCAAATACTTATTTTCCACCCTAATTTACGAATAAATTCTTTACAAATCCTACCATGTGAATTCATGGATTTTTTTTTCACATTCTGTCTCTCACAGTTGAAGTGTACCTCTGGTGCAAATTACTGACCTCTGTCATCATTTTAAGTGGGGGAACTTGCACAATCGGTGGCTGACTAAATACTTTTTTGCCCCACTGTACCTTGGCAGCCTGCCCAAGTAAAGCATATGTGAAGGAAACACATTTAATTTTCCAAAACACATAAAAAATAAAGTTTTAGATGAATTCATCATATTTTTTTTACATTAATAACATATTTACTAGTTGCTGTTAATTTGTGGGCCTGTTTTAATATAATCAATATTGTTTCTTAGCCATCTCATTTCCTCTCATTTCTTCACCACCTTTCACTCACCTGTAAATTAATACGAATCGTCCTCTCCTCATCTAGTGCAGTGGCCAGCTGCTTCATCTCCTGCCTGAAACAAACCGTCACAAACAAATCATGATTGTACATATACAAGAAACAACCTGCTGCTTAAAAGGCACACACTCACCTATGTTGGCTCTTCAGCAGGTCTATGGAGGCCCTCAGGTCTCTCAGCTGGTTCCTGAGTTCCTCCAGAGATAGGGGTGTTTGTGGTGATTGCCGGAGCTCGGGTGAGGGACTCAGACCCGAGGAGGAAGACGGAGAGGCGGATCGATGGCTGGAGTTTGGCGGGTTCAGGATAGAGGGCTTGGCGGGCAGTGGTACTTTACTGTCAGGAGCCTATCCCAAACACAGATCAACAAGAAGAATTGAAGAATTTAGCATTTATAATATTTTCTTCCTCTCATATACAAGATCTAACCTCGTACACAACGTCCTTCGTGATTAAAATATACAGAAAATGAAAAAAAATAAGAGACTGTGCAGGATTTTAGGTTCAAGAAAGAAATTTCTGTCTTGATTTTAAGCACTTTACAGAATAAAAGTATGTGTGTGTCTGTATGATCAAAGCTGCAAGCTGGATGGGCCTGGAATTTATTGATAGATTGTTTCACTAACTTGATGATGTTCAACTTAAAAAGAAAGAGTCAAACTTGACCTTTTTTGTGATATTTAACCTTAAAAGTGACTTAATGTACTTCATGTAATTAAATAAAGCATTATCTTTTTTTTATCTGCCAACACTAACATTTGCCAGAAGCCTTGAGTAAAATTACCAAAACACAGTTTTACAAGTCAAAAAACATGAAATTCTGTAGTGTAATGCCCCCTGATGGATTAAATGAGAAGCACAAGGAACTGCCATGGCCGTACAGAGATGGTGGGTACTCCTTTCCTCAGGGAAGCATCTACAGATCTGGTGGAGACAGAATCATGATTGTCCTTCACTCGCTCCTTGTCCTTCCTGACCTCCACTATCGGTGAGTCCAGGTCAGTGCAGGACAGAGAAGACTGCAAAAGAAAGAAATGTGCTTAAAAATGTATACATTCACTGGTCTTCTTTTTTCAGACTACAGATATATTCTGATAGCAAAATATCCACAACAAGAAGAAAGAAAAAAAAATCCTTGTATACAAACTGAGACAATAATTTTTAAAAAGCATCACAAGAAATTTATATTTTGCAAGGACAATCTAGTTTAGCGAGAAGAATGGAAATGGGGAGAAACATCTTGTCACAGCCTGGGCCTCTGACCCAGCGCTCCGAGTTTATTTTGGTATTCTTCTCGTGTTAGCTTTGTGATCATGTGTTATTCCTATTTAGTTTAGGTTAAAGGCAGCCATTATTTATTGTTTCCTTGGTTTCCATATTTGGATTCTTGAGTTTATCATGTGTTTTTAGGTCTGTAGGCTTAGTGTTGTCATGTCTAGTTTCCTGTTTTATTCTGAAATAGATCGTGCGTGTTCTGTGTTCATGTGGTTAGTTTTTCTCTCCCCTGTGTTGTAATTATGTTTAATTCTAGTCAGCTGTATCCTCATGTGTCCTCGCGTCCCCTGATCACCTCGTGTGTATTTAAGTCCTCAGTCTTCCTGTGCTCAGCGTTGCATCGTCTGTTATCTCTCAGTCATAGAGTGTCATAGGTTTTTGTTTTCACTGTGTTTCATAGTTACTCAGTATTCATGGTTTTTCATAGTTTTCTTTCACTGAGTTTCATAGTCTTTCAGTTACAGTGTTCACAGTCTTCTTTGTTTTCTTAGTTTCAGGTTTTGCCACCTGCAATTAGCCAAATGTTGGAATTAAAGCTCTGTTCTCCTGTGTCTGAATTTGGGTTCGCATCTGAAACGCACCGGCTGCTCAGTCGTGACACATCTAGGTCTATTCTGAAGTTAAGCTTATTTGCCTGACAGCATCTTTAAAGGTCACAAACAAATCTGTGGTGAGGGGTGTTGGCTATCAAAAGCCTTGATTTGGGTGAAATTGAAGTAACAAAGTCTTGATGAAATGCTGCAAACAGAAGTGATAAAAATGCAAATAATTTGATTAAAACATTTGTGACTGCATGAAAACAAAGCTATGTTTCATTGAGTTCCCTGAATTACATTTATTACTAAAAGCTGTGAAGGCGGGAAAAGAAAAAGAATTTAATTTCAGTGCCTAAAGCTATCAGAAGAATGTGAAGAAACATCTGCTAAAACTTCCTGAGTTTGTGTGTTATGTTGAAGGCGTATCAACAGAAGTTAAAACAGGGCTAGGCCATATTTATGTGTAATACAAATTTATACCAAAAGATGGTGCAGTGAGTCAATGTAGCACTGTAGCAATGTTTAAGCTACTAAGTGCTGATTTAGACTTATTCAGGGGGGTTTATGGTTACAAGGTACCTACAGTGTGGATTTAACAGCAAGTATAAATCCCCTGTAATGCAGAACAATGGCTGATGTTTCTGACTGAAAACCTTCCAAAAAGAAACCACACTTGGTTGGAACGAAAAGAAATAAAATAAAAACTTGGTTTGCTAAAGAGTAGCACCATCTTATGCTACATAGAGCGATGTCAGAATTTCTAAGACATCAGTGTAAGCCTCGACTTTTTGGTAAAACATGACCATACTGCAAACATAAAGGTTTTTATAATTGTCATTTTTATTTATTTCATTTATTTTTTTTTTAGGCTGATTGACACTAAAGTATTGGTAATAACAGAAAAGAGTGGTTAGCGTTCAAAGCTTAATCTACAGTCAGCCAGCAGGGGGCGACTGTATTTTGGTTTGAGGTCTGTAGAAATATGTTGTCTTTCTTTCTTCATATAAAGTCATTTCTGAAAGGCCGACTACAGACTGACTCACTGGTGTGATGATCTGTGAGCGGGGTCGGCGGTCCGTGACTCGTGGTCGCGATGCCGTTGGATGACTCAGCTTCTCTGTAGAAGAGACAATTGCGTCCAGATCCATATCTGTGCAGACACACACCAGAAATGCAGAAACATATTAGAGACTCCGGCAGAGCAAAAATTCTGAGCCCGCTCTGACACTGCATCACTGCTCGATGCTTCTGTCAGTCTAACTCACCGGTGTCACGTGACCTGTCAGGGGCAGAATCTGGTGTCGAAGCCCCGCCCTCAGATTTGGGGCTATCACACCTGAGCAAGTAAACCATACGTAAATATTAGGCTCATTATGCTCAGGCATGTACAAATCAGGGCGTTTTCTGTATCTGAGTGTGTTTGTGTGTGTACTGACGCTAGTGTGGGCGGTCTCTCGGGACGCCGCGGGGGTTGGGAGGAAGAGGAGGCGCTTGACTTTGGAAGGAGGGGTTTTTTGGGAAGGAGAGATGGGAGGGTGGGCTTAGAGAGGTCTCCGAGTTTCACCTCTTCACCTACGCACAAAACAAACATACACACAAAAATCATACAACATAATGAGAAGAACACACAAGCAGATCAGAGCTGGATATGCATGCAGAGGGACAAGCATGACTCAAACACGTGCATCATTAGACAAGGGGAAGGTAAACATGGCTGCCTCAGCAAAAATGAACAAATTTTGACCTTTGAAGAGGAATAATTCAGCTGTAAAGGTTAAAGGATGATGAGGGCCGCAGGAAATAAAAGGAAACACACAGACAGGGCAACAGAGGACAGAAAGGATTAAAAAAGATCAGGCATCGAGGTGGTGGCAGCGGTATTTGTCAAGTATTTAAGCTTCTACTAAAAATGAGCCAAACAAGAACCATTTATTATGTTACAATTCAAGAAAATCCTCCATCACTGTTGCATAAAATAACTGGCGTGATTTCATCCAAGACCAGTGTGTACAGTGAAACACCTGGATTGGCTATGCATCTGACCTTGACCCAAGGTCATAGCTGACCATGAAAAAAAAACAATTCAAGAAATCCTTTTGAGTAATACAGCATAAAAATAGATGTGAAAAGAGCTGTACATCACACTTTTTATTTATTTAATAACAAGCTGACGCGAGCACAGTGTAATAAGATCATCACAAAACACCAAAGTTTAGCTCTTGCCCTTTGGGGGGATTTGTGTTCTCTGAGTGCTCATGTTGGTAGTATGATTAAGAGAAGTATTAAGTTGCTGCCATTTCTTTTCTACATCCATTTTTCCTTACAGCAGAGTCACTTTATCCTCCAGCCTGCTTCTGGATCTTTTTTTTTTTATCAAGAATGTATTTATTTCCCCCTACTCCCCTTACAAAGGTGGCCACACCTACAACCAATCAGGATACTTACTATCCTTATTATGAGTCTAGATTAAAAATCTCATTTTTTAGAGTGACCTGCAGTTAATGCCAGGTCTACAAAGGACAAAGGACTAAATACAATATCCAGAGCGTATGCAGTAAAAGATTGTAAAAGTAAACAGGTACAACTTTCATCCTTTTCCCAATTCTTTAAAACTGACTTAAATAAACAGTCACCAGTTCTAACTATTTCATGTTCCACATAATACAAACTTCATCTACTGGTCTATAAACCAGATTTGGACTCTAAATGTTGTGGAAGAAACTGTTGAATGCTTCAGCGGGACAGTTCATGTTTGTTGCTGCAGGTGGAAGTAAAGAACTTAACCTGTAGCTGCATTTGAAGTGTAAATTGCACTCAATGCAAGTGTATGGAGGCAAGCTGAGAGTCTGTAACTATTAAAAAAAAGCCCAGAAACAACAGTTGCATCAGTCTTAATAATAGTGTGTCTATTACTAATCCGATAAAAGGATTTAATCTTTTAAATAACGACAACAAAGCAAAAACTGTCTCAAAAACTGACTTTTAGCTGTGCATGGTAAAACCTTTCATGCTTTTGGAGACTTCTTAAAAGCACTTAGCTGCAGTAGCACCCTCCTACTCAGCATGTACTGCTGTGCAAAGAAGCCACACGGAAAAGTGTACCAGCACGATTGCTTTTGACTGATGTAACAACAAGCAACACCTTAAAAACTGTCAGCCACAAAATCATAGAACTTACGTACTTAATTGTTTGGGGTTTTTTTTTAGCAAAGGCAAACTCCAATCATAGAAACTTTGCTACTTTATTTAAATGTATGACAGAGTTATGGAAATCAGTTTGACAGTGGTACAAAGTAACACATAAGGCTGATGACACTTTTTATCTCTGATTGTATGTTTTTAACCCCACTGCAATCTCAGTATATCGCATATATATAAAAGAAAGACATCATTTCGTGCTGCTCTGATACAATGACATCGCGGCCACTGTGCAGACATCTGGAGACATTCGTCTCACACCAGCAGCACAGTCAATGCCAGTCTTTCTTATGCTTAAAACCACATAAAAACCCATAGTTTCCTGTTGCACACAGACTGATACTGATGCACCTCTTCAATCAAAGCTCTGCTATTTTGCTCAAAAAAATAGCGGGGCAATTCCCGTAAGTGATATCTGCAGAAACTTGACCTAGAAAAGAATCTGTCTTTTTTATGTAAAGAAGCCCAGCAGGGTGTTATATGATTATTATTAGTATGAAGGATGTTAGTAATTAGCCGAGCAAATAAGTGAGATAGTGCAGCCGAGCACTAGTCAAAGCAGGTCAGATTTTACCTCGATCCTGGTCTCTCTGGGGAAGATGTTCAGGCCGCTCAGGAGGAGCCTTCCTGACCTCTGACTTTTTCTCTGCAGTCAGAGTTCAAAGGTTTTTTTGTCTTTCTTTATTTTTACTATTTTCCCCCCTTTATTATTTTTTTATAGTCTCAGATCACAAAAACAAGCAGGAAGATGAGAGCTGTTACCTGTGGTGTGTTTTGCCGACGGTGCACTTGGAGGAGGCGGTTTCTTTGGTCTCTGGAAACGCATACAGATGCAGAAGCATCACAAAACCACATCTGCAGATTTCAAACATCACTATAACCTGGAAAGTTTTGCGAGTCATGACAAAATCACCTCTTTCTCAACTTCTAGCAGCTTGACAAAGTTGTCTGGGAAGACACCTTGCCTTCCCCCGATCTCCCCCATCCACCAGCCTGCATCGGCACAATCCTGGACAAAATCATTTTTAAGTATTTATTTGAATTTGCAGATGCCTGGAAGTGAATGCAGATGCGAATACGAAATCGCACAATGCTTCGCTCACCTTAGTGATGATATTTATGATGTCCCCGTCTTTGATCGTCAGCTCATCTTCATTTTGTGCTTCGTATGGAAAGAGGACTTTACACTGCTCCCGCCCTGACAGCCAGTCAAAAAGAGTCAAGTCAGTTTAATAGAACAAAACCACCGAAAAAGTCAGAAACAAGTGGGTTTAGACAAAGAAGGCAAACTGGATTTGACCTACATAAATAGAAGAATGTGTTTTCATTATGCAAGAACGTCATCAACACAGTTTACATCGAGCAAAATATGTAATTTATAATTGGAAATATAAAAAAGTTCCAAATAATCCCTTTATTTGTTTTGTCTTTTTTTTTTAATGATCTTTTAAAGTCTTTTATCCATAGGTTTTACAATAAACAATAATAATCCCTATCAGTGATCTAATAATGGACAGATGCATTCACTCTGAAAAAAATAGTTTGTTCTCTTGTATAAACGGACATGCTTGGACAAAAGCCCAAACGAGGAAGCACTTTCAAAACAGTGTAACAACATTAGACACTATGATAATAAGAAACAACGCTTTATTAGAATGAAAGGAAACCTGCAAAAAGTGTAGGAAATGATAGCAAACAGTTTTAGTTGACCGAATGGAACACATGGAGGGATCCTGTTTGGTTTGCACAGGTATTTGAGATTTTACGAGCCGTTCTCAGCATCATTGTTTAATGTGCAGGAACCAGGGGAATGCTGAGAAAGCTGAGAGACAGTTTACCATTGTGGAACGGTTTCCTTAAACCCGCACTATGATTTTTCTCTTTAAAGTAACCAACAGGTTTTAGTACTGAGTCCTGACCGTCTAATTTATCTAAACTTACTCAAACGGCAAGAGAAAAGGGATCAAATATGAAGGTAAATATAAAAAGGCGGTCGCAGACAGACCTCGAACCCTTGTCTTAGGTCTTGTGATTAAATTACATGTCATGTTGCCTAAGTAAGGCACATTTTGGACTGCTTGTCATTTTGTTACCTGTTAAAAATTTGGCTGCTTGGTTGGGAAACCTTCTGTTTGGTATGCTTTGTTTTAGTCTTTTGTGATGCTTGCTGCTTCTAGCCTGCATGCAGTTAGTGTTTAAGCAAATATTCTTCTTTTAAATAAGATCTTCAAAACCTGTAAACCACTAAACCACAATTTTTCACTTCCTGCCACATGAAATAAGGCCAGATGATTGCATTTCGAGAGTGCAGAAAAAGGGCAAATTTGGGGATTTTTTTTCTATCTGGTAACTTAGGGACAAGTTACACATGTAACAACTGTAACATGAAGGTGAGTACACATGTACAGTAATCCACTACATTTCTGAGTCATGTGATTTACTGTAATGTGCTACTTTGGAACATGTTACATGCAACTCTGCTCCTTTAGCAGGCTTCTGTTCTTCTTCATGGTTGAAATCGTTGTTAAAGGGGTTTCCCTTTGTTAAAATATGACGAATAAGGATTCCTGACCAAACACCAGAATGTGATGAGCTGAAAGTGACATGTGCGTCGATTTGTCATTAGCACAGTGTTTTTGCTAGATTCGCCTACACGACAGTTAAGATGCAACTTCTCACCTTTGCTTTTGCTGTCAGGCTCAGTCTTCATGCTTTCAACTGCAACGCTCGCTGCTTTCCCGTCGCTGGCCTGAGTGGGGGAAGAGACGTTGGAACATCTTAAGTTTCAGACTCTTTCACATTCTCATCTATGTTTTAACATAGTTTTTGTTAGGCACTTCCTGGTTTGAGTCAACATGTTTTCATCTTTTATTTATCAATTTGTACTGTGCAAAAGCCTCCTGCTAGCTCCCATTTCTTTAATAGGTGTAGCAATATTTATTGCAACATGCTAATATTAATAAAAATACAGGATTTAAGAAAAAAACAGATTTTGTACAATTCTAATAAACTTGAAAGACAATATTTAGTATGACCACCTTTGCACTTCAACTTCAAAAAGGATAAGCGGAAGCTAATGGCTGGATGGATGGTGGATAGACCAAAATACTCAATTTTGCTCTACAAAGGCCTGATACTGACTTACGAGGACATTATACTGCTACTGTTCTATCAGAATTTTAAACGAATATCCTCATATGTGGTTCTTATTTTTCTTAAAAACAAAAATAAGGTAAAAAAATAAATAAATCTGGTAATTCTTTGTTTTTGCATTCATCGGGCCCCAATATGCCCAAACATCAAAGAGAAATTAAAAATGCATGCTGTGGAAGAGTTCGAGTCTTAAGAGGTTAAGGACATTCAAAGCTCTTTGGATGTTGGCTGCTTTTTGTTCTGTTCTCTGTCGATCCCACACTGCTTCATTAATGTTGATGTCCTGGCTCTGGAGAGGCTGCTGGTTCTCTCTGTGTTCGGCACCAAACCATACCAGAGCTTCCACTTTTTTTTCCGAGATGGGTGTTTTACCTTTTCCCTGACCTCCACTGTACATACCGATGACAATTTAATTTGGATTCATCCCTCCATCGGACCTGTTGCCACTGATTGTCAGCCCAATTCTTGTGTAATCTGGCATACCTCAGCCTTTTGTCCTTATTTTCCTTCCTTGAGAAAGCCTTCTTGATAGAAACCCTTCAACTGAGACATTTTCTGATGGGTTTTCAGTGAACAGTAGATGAATCATTTGAAGGGCCGGATGTATTATTAAGTCCTGTGTGCTAGCTCTGGCTTTACAAGATTTTTTTTCTGTTTCTTAAGGACATGACTTTTGAAATACTGTTCATCTGCTGCAGATAGGTCTTAGTCATCACTTGTCCACTTTCCTAAGTTTCTTTTAAGGACATGCTTTTAAGGACACAGCTTGTGAGACATACCACATTTCTTGCTAATATTTCTTTGAGAATCACCTTTTTGGTGAAAAACCAGTCAGTCTCTTATCTTTGGCATGAATTGCTTATGCATGAATGATTCATAGATCAGTGTTAAGTGTCTTAATAAACAAAACAAAGATCGCTCTGAAAATGGCCTGGTATAAGTACTGAAAATGCGCTAAGAGGCAGCCAATGTCCAAAGAAACACCACTTTAAGCTGAGCATACAGTTTTTCAGTCACGTTATCGAGCATCTGCTCAAACTGCACGATTGACTCGCAGGGGTTAGAAGTTCGTAGGTCACGATGCACCTGAATGCTCACACTGTGCGTCCATAACATGAAGGTTATAACAGAAAATCTGTCGCTCGCTCTCCATCCCTGTCTTTCACTCACACAGACTCACACCACCACCATCAACTTTGCTAAATTGTTAATGAAAAACGTTGATCAGGCAGCTGTGATTGAGCAGGATTGTCCATCCAATTATTTTCACGGTTGTTGTGGTCGTGATAATTTTGTGAGGCCACATCGAAAAGGCTCGGATGAGCTTTCCAAAGTTCTACAAGTTGTGCCTCCATTGCTTGTGTCTAGATCACACGCTGAACTGCCGTGCTGCTCCGTCTTTTTCACCGACATTTATGTGTTTGCGTGTGCACAGTGTGAGAGGCTGCGTTGACACCCTGCGTTGACACAAACAGGTTTGATTTTCTTACAACCAAGCGATTGATGAACGGGAGCTGGACGTGAGGTGTTAATCGCTTCTCGTTATCCCACATATACTACACGATGCACGACACAGGATGAAGGCGAAACTCTGAAACTGAAAAATCGGCTCAAAATGAGCCACAAATCGCACAGTGTAAGCCCACATTAGAAGAGTTAAGATAAGATAAGATAAGATAACCTTTATTAGTCCCACACGTGGGAAATTTGTTTAGAAGAAAACTCTGGCTCTTTGGAAGCAACACATAAAGAAATGATGGCTGTCTTGAGGCTTTTGCACAGTATTGTATGTTTGTGCCTTTATTTAAATGCAAACATAAATCTATAAATCAAACATTGTGAAGTTTCTTTATAAATAACTTAACATGACTTGACATTTCTGAATCTTCTTCAGGGCCTCACAGTATTCAAGTAACACACTCAGATTTTCCTAATTGCACTTGAGTATAGCATCTTTGCTTGTCATTGAACTGAATTCAATGATGAGGACAAATCAATCAAAAATAGGCTCGAGAATGGAGAACAGTACACCGTGACAGCAGTGGCAGTCAGCACTGGTGAAACATTTCACTCAAATTGGTAGTAAATGAACCACACATAACAGGAAAATAGGAACACTAGCCAAACATAATGATGGGGGAAAAAAAATCAACTGTAAGGGTAAAAAGCAAGACTAACATAGCCGGTACTTTTCCAGTCTAAGCAGATAATTAGAGAGGATGAGCTCCGATTCAGCACAACAGGCTGACTTGCTGATCATGTTGAACACGCACACGCTACAGCTACAGTGTGCGGGTGCCGTTAAAGCAGCCGTTGTTTCCCAGCTGGAGTGGATCCCTCATTCATGTTTGTGGAACCAGTGGTTGCTCTTCCTCAGGAAAAATACACACACATACCCACACACAAACAGCACTCAGTCTGGGAGAAAACACACACACTGCTTTCTTCTGTTTGGTCGGGAGAAACCAACACCGCTGTGCCACCTCCTCTCCTCTCCAAACCCTCCCCTTTTCTGTCTTCTACCCTCCCTAATGAGACCCATGTGGAGCCACAAGCAAAGAGAGACCATTACAACACGACAGAGAGGTTTTGTGCGATACTACTCTTCGAACAAGCAGAACTGAAATCCTTTATGCCATATATGGTTTCCTACTGCAAAAACATAACTGTGAACACACAAAAGCACACAGTCCTGTAGAAGTAGCAGCATGAGAATATTATCATGACCTTCAACAAATATCAAACCATACCACCTCATACATAGAGTGTGCACACAATGAATACATGCTGATTCATCCTCACATAACCCTTGAAGCTGCATGTACGGTGCAGGGTGCTATTTTATCACCTCATCACTGTAAAGCAGATCTTCACCGGCTTGGTATGGTGTGAAAAGACTTTGAAGAGATCTTTGCGAGAGGTGTAAACAATGTAATGGTTTGTTTAAAAAAAAAAAACCCATCAGGTGAAACGCCGTCTTCTCAGATCATTCAAAAGATGCCTATAGGAAAACAAGGTCACGTCTTCTTTACCTCTGCTTGAAAAGTGAAAGTGCACTCTTTCTCCTCAACACCTCTGCAAATTTAAACCCCGTCACTTTTTTTTCTGAGGCTGCAGGGCCTCACCACCACACTGCCCTAGCTGATGGAAACAGTAGGTTATTTTACAAACAACGAGACGGATGCTGAGTGGCTGTCTGCTCAGAGCCGCTGCGCGAACAAATCAGATGTTAAACCAAAGACACTATTTGCAATTCTCAAACAATGTCCAGGTGTTACATAGATGGCTACTAAACTTTTATATTTAAACCCAGGTTACATTTTAGCCTTACCAGGTTGTGTCTGAACAGGTTTTAGAGAAATTTGCTCCATGATCTTAATTTCAAACATGCATTCACCTTCAAATTAGGCTGATGTGAAGACTTTTAAAACTAATTTAAACAAAAGGGGAACTTTACTGCTGATGTAAATGTTTCAGATTTGAAAACTGATCCTAAACATGCAACGTTTATGTCACAGTGACCACTGAAATGAAGGTGTTCATCTCTTCATTGATTCAGCCATTTGGCTTCAAATTACGTATGTTTTTTTGGAATAAACTGTACAGAAGCAAGATGCCAAGATGACTGCTGGGTACAGTCAGTCCTATCTGATCTCAGACACCAAGCAGGGTCTGGTTAGTACTGGGAATACTAGCTGCTGTCATTTTTTTTAATGGCTGTGGTACAGGAGGTAGAACAGGTCATTTACTAATTAGAAAGTTGGTGGTTCAATCGCTGGCCGCTCTAGCCTGCATCCTAAAGTATCCTTAGGTGAGATGTTCTTAATGCCTTTATCTGAGTGTGAATGAGACGCGCTGCATAAATTGCCTTAAGTGATCAAGTAGAGTAGAAGAACGCTATATAAGCACCAGTCTATTTACAACTTACTTCTAAAAGTCCTTTCGTGTCACATGAAACAGGCTTTTGAAGTGACTCAACAATGAAAACAAAGTCAACATCACCAACAAGGAGAGGAAGTGGACCTTATAGCTGGGGTTGTGGTTTTAACAAACTTCTAGCCACTTAAGTTAACTTTTTATTTAATATAAGGAGCAATTCTATTTGCTTTCTTGCAGAGAAACACTTACAATTACAGCTGTGCAGCTGCAAAAATTGTAAGCCAACCAGTCAAGTTGCAGTTAACCTGGCCAAAGCTGATGTTTGCACTCTTGGATTTAAAATATCATCATGTCATCATCGTATCCATATCAGATTCAGAGTTCAGAGCCACAAACTATTGATCTACCCAAAAACCAGCCAAATACATTTGATTTGGAGTGTTGCTACAGGACAGCAAAAACTCCTTTATTTTTCTGTCTCACCATCTCACTAAGAAAACCTGTGCACAGGAACTGTTTTTTTTTTGGGGGGTTACTGACAAACTGGAAATTAATTATGTTGTGTCCTCCATTGTTCTACAGCTGATTCACTTTTTGGCCAAAACCCCCAACTGATACTTTGGCCCATTCAAATATATTTCAGCTGCTCAGTGACTCCAACCAGTGTGTGAGTTGATGAAGTTTGATGTTAAGATGTTATCCTACACTCACATACATACACTCACTGGCCACTTTGTCAGGTCATTGTCAAACACACATTACTAGTACTGGGCTGGACCCCGTTTTGCCTTCAGAACTGCCTTAATACTTCATCTCATAGATTCAACAAGTGGCTGGAAACACTCCTCAGAGAATCACATAGTTGCTCCAGATTGTTGGCAGCACATCCCAAAGGTGCTCTATTGGACTGAGATCTGGTGACTGTGGAGGCCCTATGACCACAGTGACAATGAGTTCACTGTGGTCATAGAAAGGATATGATTAGCAAAAGTAATCAAGGGGGCTGTGGTGTTTTAAATGATGCTTAGCTGGTACTAAGAGGATCAAATTATGGTAAGGAAATATCCCCCCCGCACCATTACACCACCAACAGTCTGAACTGTTGATACAAAGCAGGATGGATCCATCCTTTCGTGTTGTTTAGGCTTAGTTCTGACCCTAACAACCAAATGTTGCAGCAGAAATCAAGACTGGTCACATCAGACAACAGTTTTCCAATTTTCTATTGTCCAATTTGGAGAATAAAAAATGGCTTCAATTTCTAGTTCTTGGCTGACAGGAGTGGCACCCGTTGTGGTCTGCTGTTCCTGTAGCCCATCTGCTTCAACATTCAATGTGCACTTCTGCCTTTCCATCAGTTTGAAGTAGTTTGGACATTCTCCTCTGACACCAACAAGGCATTTTCACCCAGAGAACTGACCCTCACTGCATGTTTTCTCAGACCATTCTCCGTAAACTCTAGAGATGCTAGTTTGGAAAAAACCCAGGGGATTCCCAGTTATTTAACCATGTCACGTTCAAAGTCACTTAAATCACCTTTCTTCCTCATTCTCACGGTCAGTTTGAACTTCAGTAGCTCGTCTTGACCATACTGCATACTTAAATGCACCAAGTCTCTGCTGTCTCTCTCTTTCGCATCAGAAGGTTCCCGCTGGTTTCTATTTCACATCCAATGACTTTTTTTCAGGTGACAGTTGATGTCAAGCCTGAGTGACTTTGAGTCACCGCAATGAAAAAAAAAAAGAGGAACCGCTGAACAAACACTAAGAAAAGCGTTTCCATTTGCTGCAATGGCAATAATCCAAAATATAAACACCTGCGTTAAACTCGCATGTGGTCACTCTGCGTCTGTGCAGCAAGCCACACCACTCAGTCGCAGACACACACACACACACACACACATGTACAAACAACCGACCGTTCAGTTGAAAAGTTACACGGCCTCGTGTGACTCACCCAGATGGATACTCCTGACGCTTCCTCTGGAGCCTCATTACTGAGTGAGGAGACGAGTCTCACCATAAAGCAGCATAACGGCCTCCCACTAACAGGGCAGGCTGACAAACATCCTTCACTTACACACACACACACACACACACACACACACACACACACACACACACACACACACACACACACACACACACACACACAGTCTGCTGCTAAATAGGAGGCTTTGATGACCAGTGTGCTGGTTTTAATGACCGTTTTACGCTCTTTAAACATACCTTCATCGACATAGTTAATGTTCTTTATTTCTACCTTCATCCTAATGAATGTTTAAGCAGCATTTCACTTTCAGGCTGTTTGCGTCTGTAATTTTTAGCTGCTGACTGTTCTTGGCGTGTAAGTTAACATTTTCTGTTTTTCTTTAATAAAGACTTTTACATTTCTTGATTGCCAGCATTTTCTTACTAATACTGCCATTAAAGTTCACTTTAATTACCAGCCCTGTTCACCAAGATTGACGTTTAGACATCTCACTTTTAAAATGTTTTAAAATTTACAATAAATTGACAGACAAACCCAAGACCATATCCTTCAATGGAAACTATTAAGCCAAAAAAAGTTGGGTGACGTTACCTTGGCTTTCAGTTCAAAAAGCTGTCTACAAACTGGACTATTTTATGTCCAGTTTTAAATATTTGTGGTTTAAAACAGGAGCCAAAATAAAAAATCATATTTTTATTGCTTATATTTCCCCCGTTTTGGTATCCCAAACACTTCTTTAGCATAAAACACACATAAAACCATCATCTTTTAGGCTGCTTTGTTGGTGAACTAGCCCTTTAAGTCTATATCCATAACCCTTCCACTGTCATCCCAACATGTCAAGCATCAATTCTGTAGCATTTAAAGCCCCAGAAATGTCTTCTTGGTGGCCGTTATCTCTTTTTCTGTGTTTCCCTGAGAAATATTTACAAAACTCGCTGACAACAGTGTGAAAAGCAAAAACATACATTGCTTAAAACTCCTGCCTCACCTGGCCTTATGTTGTTACGCTGTTTAATTTCCAATGAAGAAGAGAAGAATATGCAAAATGAATAACCCTCCAAAAATACGCGGACAAAACCCGTCCCTACCGTCTTTTTCTGTGTCTCCAGTTAAACTCGCACGAGGCTTTGCTACATCAGCTCACGCAGCAGGAGAATAGACGTGAATATGTAGACGTCAGTGAAAAGCTGTATCAACTCCCTTCCCCTCTCCTGCTCTCTCTGTCTGCCCTGCTGCGCTCTCACTTCTGCTTTGCTTGTCAATTCCCTACAGGATGTGTGTGTGTGCATGTGTGTGTGTGCATGTGTGTTAACATAAAACCACTTCCTGTGCTGTAAAACTGAAGCTGAGTAAGGGGCGGCCCAAAGGCTGTGACTTCCTTTCCTCATTGCTGTTGATGATAATTTTTTAAAAAGTCTATAAAATAGAGTGTATAAAGCAGAATGTGTATACTTGTATTACTTCCATTGTGGGGACCTGTTTACTAAATTGCCTTATGGGGACAAAACAGACCCCATAGTGCTAGTCATTTAATTTTAGACTGATTACTTGGTTTATTGTTACTGTGTGTCTCCAGGAAGTGAACATAAGTGACACAAACACAGCTGGGTGTGTGTGACTCACCTTGTCCACCTCCGAGTCCACGTCCATTGAGCGAGGCCTGAGCTTGATGGGCTGGTCTTTAAAGATATTACCAAAGCCAAATCCTCTGAGCTGACCCTAGGGGGTTTAAAGAGGTATAATGAAAAACAGCATTAGCTTTTAAAGGAGCAGTCCAATCAAAATCATAAATAGGAAAGAAAAACAACAACAGCTTCCTTTGTGCTCATCCATTGACCCTGTAAAGTTTCATTTCTCCATCTATGACTCAGAATGTACTCAGAGTTACCACCCCTGCATCATAATCCTCGTCTGTTATGTCTGTCTGTATGCTTCCTCTGTTCCAGACATTTCTGTTGCCAAAATAAGGCCAGGTGCTAGGAACACTAGATCGGTTTGTGCTGCTGACTGATGTTATACCTTAATATGACCTTACATGAAGCTCATATTAATTCAATTGCAGTGTCTCCGTGTGGTATAAACCACAGCGAGTAAACAACATTTGGAATGCCTAGGAGAGTTTCCAGCTTTTCATGGGATCCTTTTCTTTTTTTATGGTTATTGTTCTGACTGTAACTTGAGTTGAGTAGTTTACCACTTTGCTTTGAACATGATACCATTTTTTTAGTGTTTAAATTACCAGAAAGTTGTAACATATTCCCATCTTTACCCTTCTTTTATCTTTCCCTTGAGCCATAGTTAATATGCTGAAATAAAAAAATGGGAAGAAGATAAATTCATTCACTAAAAATTAGCTTGAGATATAATTTATGTTTAATTAAAATGGTTGCTATTAATTTTTACAAACTAGCTGTGGAGTGCTAATAATTAGCTTTATGCACTATCCAACCAAATCACTATAACCATCCTATATTATTTAGATGCCTCTCATGCCGACCAGCAGTCTCTGAGCAGTTAGAGGATGCGCATAGGATTATGGGAAGTACAGATTTTGTCATGCAGTCTTTGTAAAGATTCAGAATCTGCACTTTGTATTCCCCTGACCCCCAAAGACAGCAGGCTTTGAAAAATCAAATGTGACCGTCCTGCCTACTTTTAATTTCATGGCTGACTTTATAGGGGAGGTCACCCCCCCAAGGAAGCTTGTAGTGTGATGAGGTAGCACTCAATGCACAAGTATTTGACTGTATTTACCTTCTTGGGAGGGATTTCTGACCCTGTTTCTGACCGACTGTCCCCACCGTCGCTTTCACTGCTTGGGCTGTCCTTATCTACATACACACAAATAATGCACAACACATCTTAGTTTGTTGCAGCAATGCAAAAAGGGCTGATTTCATGAAATAATTAGAAGATTTGAAAATAAACAAATAAATCTTGTAATCAGAAGCAGTGATGGATTTTTTAAATTTAGATATGTCCCCACCCTCTGATTAGCTGTAACTCACTTGTGCGTCCACTGCGGTTCTCCTCCTGCGAGTCCAAAGAGGGCGTCTCTGAATCAGTGAGGATCTCTTTGGTGAAGTTGGAGGGAAACATTCCAGTCTTCCCATTAAGAACTCCCTCCCACCAGCCCTCCTCTACCTGAACATACACAGTTACACAACATGGACAACATGCACACGTTTATACACTCAGATATACATAGATTTACTCCTTTAAATATAATTAGTGGAAAAAAACAATGTTCTTTACAAACAATAAAGCCTAAAAAAAGCTTTTTCGGAAATATAGGGCAGCGTTGTGGTGATCACCAAAGAATAAATAACTAATATATAAAGAAAACATGAGAATTTCAACATCTTAATTATTCAAAAGAACATAAATATATAAATGTACACGTTTAAAAGTAAAATTTAAATATTTTTTAAAAATACATACTATTTAAACATTTTATTTTATCAAATTTTTCTTTCTTGTTACACATTTGATGAAATAAAACTTCAGTTACTTGTATTTTCTTCCTGCATTTCATTTTTTAACATGGCAATTTAAAAATTTGACTTTACTTGAGTAGATATATTTTGCTAAATTTTCTTACTCTTTTTCAAAAGGGACGGGGACACACACACGATTTCTTTCTTTCAGTTTTTAAACCGTGAAGAAATGGCTACCAAGTACTCATAAATGTCTAATTCAGGGTGGAAGCCTGGAGTTTTCCTTGGTGTCTTATGGCAAATGTTTGGCTACAGCATAAAAAGGTTGCCAGTCCGTTGCCGCACTCATTACCCATTATTATAACTGGGAAGCTCATTCTTCTGAGAAAGCCCGAAAGCTCCAGAACTGCTATGTGGACCTTAATGTGAGATTGTCGTCTATAACCTAAAATGTTATTTTTATGCTATTTTGCATCCTTTTTTCTGGTTTTACATTGTAGGCTCATGATGTAGTTCTCACCTCTGCTATGATCTCAATCACATCTCCTATTTTCAGCTCCAGCTCATCTTCGTGTTGAGGAACGTAGCTAAACGCAGCCTTACATCTTCGTTTACGGATCTGCTCTCCTGCACAGCACACATACACACAGCCACCACAACCACATAAACAGAAAGAGAACATACACACACACAGTTTATATGTAGACATATCTAAGACTTACATGTAACATAATGAGCTCACACGCTTATCTGTAATCAGTGCTTTACAGAGACTAAGCAGGTGTTACAGACTGATTAAAAGCCATCATGGCTGAAGCCTTTGATGGCGACCTTTGACCTTTTAGCTAGAGGGCAGCTTAACCATTACTGACACCAAGCACTTCATACTGGCCTTGCAGTTGTTTGTCTTACACTCATTACCCTGCTCATTACTCTTGACTCATCCTACAGCAGCTGGGGCATTAAGACATGACCCTGCGCCTTCTCTTTTGTCCACAAGGTGTCAGTCTTCTTCACCTTATATTTCGATGTGTAGCATATGTAGTATTTACAGAGGCTGGTTCAATAGATAGTGATTATAAAGAAGAGATGTGGAATCCAAGCAAAACAAGAGGAGCATATTAATCGAATGTGTACAACCATGTATTAAACTTAATACTGGTTCTTGGAGTAACGCCAATTGTTAACCTGAAAAAAAAATGTTTAAAAGCTGCTATTTGTATCACACTCCTCCTTAATAGGACGAAAACACCCAGACTGAAATTGTATGGTCGTGCTGTGTATGCAATTATGTTTATGCTTCACATCTTCTTCTTCTCCTTCCCTCATTGTCTTGTTGCAGTTGTTTGGCAACTTTTTAAGATCTTTTATATCTCTTTGTCTCTACTTTGTCATTTTTAAGCTGTTTTGACTCAGCGTGAGTTTGAGATTCTTTTTTTGCTCATACTGTTTTCTTGTGGTCATTTCTTACAATAGCGTCCTTTAGTTTTTGGTTATCACCATTATCACTGTGGTTTTTGTGTGATGCTTACTCTTACTTCCCGTCTTATTTTCAACAATTATATAATTCTTTAAAATAGGACAGGAAGTAAGAGTATCCCTGTGTATCCCTGCTGTCTTACTTCCCCTCTTTGTTATTTTCTTACACTCAGTATTGCCAGCTTCACTCTCATTAGCTTCACCTGTGTTCACTTAGTTTTCTGTATTTACAGCCCTCCTGATCTCCTTGTTGTTTGTTAGTTTGTTGAGTTTATCCACCACCTTCCTTGCCTGTCTGTGTGTCCTCTGTCAGTTTTCTTGTGCCTGGACAAATTGCCTGAATTTGGATTTTTTTCCCTGACACCTGGCCTTGTTTGGAATTCTGTTTGGATAATCCTGCTTGTGTACACCAGCGCCTTTTGTTCATTCGTTCATGTAATTCTGTCAAAACGTTTACCTGCCTCCCTTTATCCTGCATCTTTTGGCTCTATCTTATGAATGGAACTCCAGAGCATAACAATTTCTGAATGCATGTTTTAATTTTCCTTTGCCATAAATTTGCTCCTTTAGTCTAATTTGCAAGTCACTAAAAATTTAATTGATTGCCAAACAAAGTAATCCATCCATGACACTAATAGGCTAATTACCTATCCAGTGACTCCAATATAGATGCACACATACTACCCTGGAGCACATGACTGTCTAGTATGTGTATACATGCTCAGCAGTGCTTGACCCAAATCTTTCCTCACATTAACAGGATCTATATTTAGGCCTGAAGCCTTAAAGCTACTGAATGACCACAGTGTATGAATGTAGGAGACAGAGCCGAGTACCTTTCCTGCCTGGTCGTACGGTGGAGTCCAGCACGGGGCTAGCACTGCCGTTGGCGAGGTCAGGTCTGATTGTGCTTGCCTGTCCTCCATCCCTCTTCCCCTCCTTCTTTATCTCCTATAGAGAGAGGAGCACAGGTTAGAGAAATGTAGGTTACAGAGACATATACGATAAAAATAAGACCAGCCAGGATTTAATAAATGACAGTATTAAAGCATCTTTGTCTAAATGCCAGCTTTAAAAAAAAACATAATTACAGATTTTAACAGCCAAAAAAGAAAAAGCAATCCCATTTGTCAACAATAATTTTGCTTAATATGATGCAACCTAGTCTGGCTCAAGTAAAAACGCTTGTGATTCAGTGTAAATATCAAATTTATTATAGCTTTGTGTTTTTACGTATTCCAGACTGTCGCTTCACTCAAACGGAAAGACAAACAGCTTAAACAGACCGTGATGTCATGTACAGTCACTTGGGCATTTGCTAGGGATAAATTATGGGATGAAACATCGTCACGAGACATGATTTACCGCTGTGGTGCTCAACAGAAAAATGTGCTTGAATTATATTAGATTTTTGAACAAGTCTTAAAGTTTGGAAACAAAAAATACTGAACAAAAACACTCTTTCTTTTTTTTTTTACACACAACTTGTAGATGTTTCATGGTTTCTAGTTGCTAAGTTGTATTTATTGTTTATTGTTGACTTTCATTTGTTCACTAGTATTCTATGCGTTCACTGCCTCAGTCCTCCCCCCTCTTAAGTTCATTCACGTCTCTTCATTTCCTGGTTTTAGCTGTTATCTATTTCCTGGTTTACTTTAGTAGTTATTTGTCACTCGCCTCTTGCATTTAGTTTTACTTCCTCCTCTGTCCTGTTGCCCAAATTAGGTTCAGCTGCATACCGTTACTCTCCTGCACTCAAACCCTTGTGGATAAAGTGCTCTCTTCCCTTCAGTCTTTCTCACAGTGGCTGTGAATCCTCCCTGTGTGTCTCCCCATGTTTCCTCAGTGCTCTCTGGGATTTAATAAGTTGCCTTTTGGATATCTGTCTCTTTGCTTATGGACTTATGGCAACTGCTTACGGACACCTTGCCTTTTGTTAAATCTATCCACCTTCAGTGTATGCATTTTGGGTGCTATATCCTGCAATTTGTGGTACAAGGTTTGCAACTCTTCACTATTCTGCTTTGAACATTGAATGGTTAACGTAATGTACTGACAGATGCAGTGTCACAAGAAACTGGAATCTGCCTAAGTAAATAAAAGCCATTTAAATATAATACTATGACGCTTTTTCACTTTTTGCCTGTCACGTAGATGGCTCCATAGGCTGACACATTGAAATATTACCAGTTTCATACTAAGGTGAAGGAGACATCTTTCTTACTGTGGTAGCATCAAGAAGGGCAGACGGGCTTAAAGTTTGCCAGATCGAATATGTGGTGCGACCTGGTGACCCTGACTGTGTACCTGCACTTGCGCAGACACAAACAGAACACTACCCCCCCTCTTTCCCTGTGACTTTCACTCTCATAACAAATCACAAGACAGCACGCAAAACTAATCAGATAAGCCGAAGAGAGGCGAGCAGACCAATACGCCGACTGACAAAAAAATCAAGGAGACAAGGAGACGGCAAACGGGGAGATGCAGTAACCACAGCGATCCTGGGAAACTAGACGCAATGGTTCACATCTCCCCACCACATTCATCATGACACTGTTTCATAAGCTTTGGCCTGTGGCGAACGCAGCTCAGCGAAGCAGACGGGCCCGGGTACACTGACTCAGTCCAACCTCTCAGACACAATCTGGGTGTGCGTTGCCTGGTTTGGCGTGAAAGCCTTAATGAGCCTCTGAGATCCAAAAATATCAACATGAGAAGATGTTTCCTCGACAACAGCTGAAGCTTATCTGAGGCAAAAAAAGAGACATTTTTGAAATGAAATAGGATGGGGACTGAAAATGGTGGTGAAGATTTCTGTCTTGGTTTTCCAACTATAAAACACTATCTAGCACTCAGCAGAGAAAAGACTCTGGATCCCCATTGCTTAGAGGCCAATTAAAAAGTGGCGTGCGGCTTGTGTGCTTCTCTTTAAACAGGAAGTGGCTAATTAAAAAGTGAAGTACTGAACAAAAACTGTTCTCCAGACAGCAAAAGTTAAATATATATATGCATTTATATTTATAGGAACTCAAGGTGTATAAAGTTTTTTTCCATATCAAATATTCACAAAAATTTAAATTTTTCATGCCTGTAACTTTAATAACTTTTAGTTATTAAACTGAACCTCTTCACTGTGTGCTATTTTGAATTCTTGATTATCAACTAATATCACGTCCTTCTGTGTTGTACAAACCATCCAAGGAGTTTGTGCTTCAGTGAGGCACCCCTGTAGTTTGAGTACAGTTCAGCTGATACGTTAGCACAGCCATCTTTCATCTACGTAACTTTAAAGCTTCAAAATGTCAAGTCCAAAACTAGTGGGTAGCATCATGGTGGCTAGATCCATCTTTTATACTGTCTATGGTAAGTGCACTGTCAGCTCAACATATTCCTTGAACGTCCATCGACTTGTTTCATATTATCCTTTTATAAATAAGACATTCAACTCAGGAGCAGCTGTTAAACCTCAGACTTCCTGCTCTGCTGTCTGTTTCTTATTCAGCTGAACTACAGAGCGAGCACAGCTTTATAATAATGCCCTCCGATGGCAGAGAAGAAATGTTCAAAGACATCTTAAATATTTTCTTTCCCTGTGTTTCTTAAATCTTTCTTTCATTTTGCTTTTTCACTTAACTTATCTTTTGTACTTTCTCTTTTCCTAAGCACTTGCAAATGTTCTTCGTGGTACAATACACAACCAATGCACATGTTACAGCATTAGAGTGGTTATTTTTTTTCCCATTTGTCATAGATCATAGTCAAAACAAAACACTAAAACACACAAGTGTCTTAAACCTGCTTTCTGAAAACCACCAGGTGACGATGGGAAAACGCCTTTTTGTTTTGACCTCTGTAAACACTTTCCTGCTGAATTTACAGTCTCGATCACTCATTTTTGGCCATAAATGGATGTGGAATAATTATTGTCATTAAAAATTCTCCTTGGCTAAAAGCAAGTTCGTATGTGGTCTCACAGCATCCCTCACTTTTTTGGGGAAATGAAAACACTAATCAAAAAGGGACTTCTAAAACCAATCACTGACATCACACTACCTCCATCCATCTTTTACTGTATATGTAATTTAATCATGTGACTACCAACATGTGATACAAGATGTCTCCACTAAGTGCATTATTGTCTGGTGACAAGCAGAAGTGTTTTGTTTTTCCCCAAGTTTCCCCAAGTGCTTGCAAAGGGGGTTATTTGACTATTGTGGGGTTTTCTCTGTATTATTGTTGGGTCTTTACCTTATAATATAAAGTGCCTTGAGGTGGCTGCTGTTGTGATTTTAGTACTATATAAGTAAAAGTGAACTGATTAAAGTGCTTTAAACATTTAACCCTTTTGTGATACAATAAATATGGAAAAATGTAGTTCTGAACTTATTTCAGCCCTGCGCTTGCCTTGTTTTTTGATGCCCATCTCAGGGTATTGAATTTTCTGTTAAGTTCAACAGCAAACAAATGAGACAGCAGTTCCATGTAGATAAAATATAAATGGATAGATGGAATTATTGTAGTGGTTTATAGTAAACAGTAAAAGATGAATGTAACACCAGTCCGTGTATATGGAGAAGACATAGTGTGGCTGTCTTCTAATGACAATTTAATGACCAAATTACTTGTTAATCAATCATCGATAGATCAATATTTCTTGGTCTGTCCGCCTGAACCTTTTCATCAACATCAGTTTTTGCTGTCATACTCCAACCAAATTTGACCTTGGAGATAACGCTGTGGTTTCCTGGGTAAATTCTTATCAGAGCTTAATTTGGATAATCTATGCAATATAAAAATAAGAAAAAGTTTCCTCATTGCACAAGAGCCATAGAAACTGAATGAAATGGCAGCAGTTAAAATCATTTGACTTTATCATAACGGAGAAAGCACCGTGTTATTTATATGCAATGATATTCTATCGTAGATTCAGTTGTTAACATTGCATAATTTGTCAAATCACTCAGCTTAGCCCTGCAAATGGAGCTTTAATTCCATGTGAAGTAGATGTATTTGGATAGAAACAGAAAAGTAGAATTCCTGGCTTCATCAGCTGTGATCATTCAGTCATGATCGCACCTAGCCTAACGTCAGCCACTGAGCTAGCAAACCTAGTTAGCAACAACGTTTGAAGTGAAATAAGAGAGTTATGGTGGCTCACTACCAAATTAAAGACACTGGAATAAAAAAAAGTTTGTCACACCCAACACATTGCCATTTGTTAAGTAGGCTAATGCAGTGTTAATGTAGACCCACTTAAAAAGATATTGATTCTGCGGGCAGGCGCTGCAGCCTCCTCCTCTGATTTTAAAGATTATGTGTCCTGCAGGGAAAAAAACCCTCACGCATATTCATTCAGAAACATGCGTACACAGACACGAGTGCCCATAGACTGACTGGTGAAAATAAAACACTTAGGCTGGAGACACTGCATAAGCCAACCTACGCAAAAACCCACAGCAGGCATTCTTTAGCCTACAGCTTCTATTTGGTATATATGTGAAAGGAGAGAGAGCAGCTTCTAGCAGCTACTAGCAGCTTCATGAAATGCTATAAAGGGATTAAACAAAAATAGAAAATGTCTTTTTTTTTTAATTCAGGGTCATTGTTTAGATAATCATTATGTTTGGAGACGGAAATCCTGGAAAAAGCTAACTCTCCTGTTTGTCTTTTTTTATGACTCCATTCATGCGCGACTGCAATTTTGTCCTGGGGGATATGGAGGTAACCCAGAGAAAAAGGAAATCCATCTGAAAAGAGGAAGAGAGCGTGATTCATCATATCTGAACAGGAAACACCTGCACAATGTACACTACTGTGTTTGCGTGTGTTAGTTGGTAATGTTTAAAAGCCTTACGGCAGCTATGTGTTTTACCCTGAAGTGCTTGAATGCTCAACACTGCTGTGTGTGTCCCCTGTCACCAGACCTCTGACCTTTTCTCTTCACAGATAATACAAAACAATGCACTGAAGCACCCGCTGCTTAGTGGGTGTTCAGAACAGTCTGATGTACAGAGGAGGGAGGAATGGGGAAACGGAGCTAGTGCTTGTAAAATTATTGTGAAATGAGAAGCAGAAGAGTGGTGCAAAATTATATTTTCCCTTGCTTTATATACTCTGTCCTTATTTCACAACTCTGTCCAGGGGTCAGAATGAAATAGTCACTTCAGAAATATCTGAAACCCCCTTAAGCTTAAGAACACTTTATTGTGCTAAGGATAAAAGTCAAGCGCCTACAATTAGTCCAAAAATGCAGCAGCACGCCTCTTAACCGGCACTAGAAGGCATGAGCACATCACGCCTATCCTCGCTAACTTACACTGGCTGTCCGTCAAATATAGCATTGATTTCAAAATCCTTCTGCTCACTTTTAAAATTCTAAATAACCTGGCCCCTAGCTACCTAACTGATCTCCTTGATCTGTACAACACAAAGAGAGCACTAAAATCCTCCAGCCAGCTGCTCCTAATGCAACCAAGGTCTTGTTTAAAAACCAGAGGTGACTATGCTTTTGCCATTGCCGCTCCTAGACTCTGGAATAATCACACAGTTGATATCCGTACATCGGAATCAAATCTATCGTTCAAATCACGCTTAAAAACACACCTGTTCAACTTAGCTTTTGAAGCAAAGAAGTTTGACTTTCATTCGGCCTGCACTACACCATGTAAGGTAATTTTAATTGTAACTGTACTATTTGTTCCTTGTTCTGCCCCCATTGCGGTTTTATTGTGAAGCACTTTGATGTACGCTAGTCTTTTAAATGTGCTATAGAAATAAATTTTGACTTGACTTGAAGCATGCCACCTTAGCTGTTGGACAGATGGCCTCACATTTGACTATATAGAAGATAAAGAAGAGTTCATGGTCGACTCAATGACTGGAGGGTTTGCATATCCTGTACCCGTCCACCACTGTGCTTGACAGCTGGTCAAACACACTGAACATTAATCTGACCCCAAGGTCTGACCTTCGGGTGACACTTCTGCGATGTTCACCCCTGGTAGCATTGTGTTAACACACACTTGAGTTCTCCATAGGTGGTCACCTAGTTGATGATCACTTATTCAAATGCATTTGAACAGCAGCACATGGCTTTTAATTCCTATCGAAGCAATAAGGATGTTCTTAGTGTTTCACAGGACGGTATTTTCATGGTTTTTTGTAACTAAGCAGTAGAGTAATTAGTAATCATGTCATACAATGCTTAAACACATGCAACGTTCATTTTATTAATAAAAGTCTGGGCGTTAATGTCTTCTCTGTCTAAAGTAAATGCTGGAAAGACAAACATTCACTTTCACTCCCAAAGCCTTTCATGTCAGATCAGAGCATGTGATACTGATTTTCAATATGTGCCTGTCCAATGAACAGAGGTCACACGGCTACAGCATTTCCCATAAACAGGATGTCCTCCACCTCTGCTAAGAGTCTGTGAGGATGTTGATGATGAGGATATCAACGACTTGTTTTCTTGGAGGGAAAAGGCTGCAGCAAAAAGAAGATAAATCTAAAAAGAAAATGCAACTGGGTCATTATTATTAATATCATCTAAAGAATTCAACTCCATTAACAAGTTTCAGAATATAGAGTGTGTTAGTGTTAGCCTGAGCCGAGCCAGACAAAAACATCCAAAGCTGAAAAACGCAAAAATCAGGATTACAGTGAGTTATCTTTCCCGGTTGTTGTCAGCCGCAATGACGCGTGCATACAATTACTTCCTGTCACCGCTCTTAAACCTGTGTGTCCACATCCTCCACTTCCTTACACACAGATCTTCACATACACACACATTCCTCCACATGGCAAAGCTTAGAGTCACTTATTCCCATAACTGCAGTCTTGTGACAGACCAGTTTGGTATTACTGGATTACTCACAGCCTCACTCTGTCACACTCTCTCAAACACACACACACAACATCCACGCCAAGCCTCTGGAGGCCCATTGTCCGGCTCTCTGACAGTGAATGCGAGCGCTGACGTTCAGTCAGCACAAATGAAGCCTGACTGCACAGAGAACAGCCTGACAATAGATGCACTTCTTTGCTGAGTCCTGTTACCCTTGGTTTGTAGCACTTTTCTACTTCCTCTCATGAGACTGTGAGCAAGGTACTTCCTTCTTATTGTCACCACACACTGACTATTTTACACACCAGAAACTTTTTGTGAGAATTTCCTCATTCCTGAATCATATACCTACAACTGTGTTCGATCTATTCCGATCACCGAGCCAACAAACTCAAAGTAGAAGACCTCGGAGCAGAAGCTGGCTCGCAGGCACATTTTCCACCACAGAAAAAGCAGATGACGCTAGTCTTTTAAAAGTTTTCTGACAAATATTTGTTGTTCCAGACAGTGAGAATGTCCAAAGCAATATCTTCAGCTGCCTCGTTTCATCCGAGCAGTGGTTGCAAAACAGAAAGATTTACCATCATAAATGAAAACCTGACATTCACATTTTTGAGATACTTGAATTTATTTGATTTGTTGCGCCAGGGGAACTTTGTGATCGCCAATAAACTTTCTCACTTTCAACCTGGTGAGGTCTGAAGATATTTGTAACCGTGAAACCTGACCTCTGTGGCCACGCTACACTGAATCATACGCATAGCTTGCCATTTTGCTTTCAACTACCCTCTCAGACCCCATTGTGGTTGTTGGGTAGACCTGGAAGCTCTGCTGCTAGTGGCTGAGCTGTGTCTAACATATCAGCTGCCTGTCATCAATCAGACAATAAGAGAACAGAATAACATCAGTAACTTTTTAAACTATTTTTAAATAACTTTTACAATAAAAGTCTAATTCATTCGTTAACTAATCATTTTAACTCCCAATAACAGTAAACAACTAAACAGTTTTACTGTTACTTTGTTTTAAATGGGCGATTGTGGCTCAAGAGTGGTAGTTCGTCTTGTAATCGGAAGGTTGCCGGTTCAAGCCCCGGCTCGGACAGTCTCGGTCATTGTGTCCTTGGGCAAGACACTTCACCCGTTGCCTACTGGTGGTGGTCAGAGGGCCCGGTGGTGCCAGTGTCTGGCAGCCTCGCCTCTGTCAGTGCGCCCCAGGGTGGCTGTGGCTACAATGTAGCTTACCATCACCAGTGTGTGAATGTGTGTGTGAATGGGTGAATGACTGAACGTGTAAAGCGCTTTGGGGCCCTTAGGGACCAAGTAAAGCTCTATACAAATACAGGCCATTTACCATTTAAATCCATTTCTTAGTACATCACTTCAATCCCCAACTCCAGTTAATTAGTTTTAATCAATGGGGGGAGATAGGTAATTGTAAACCAAACACAAAGAAACTCTCTTTAAATTTACTATTACCAGAAAACACTGCATGCACAACATTGTTATCACTGCCACCATGCTACGACTGACTGAAGAAGACTAAAGTGTGTTGGATGCTGGCATGATTGCCCATCAGAGCACATTCCCAGACCCAAACATTCCTACACTGCCTACACACACACTGCCAGAGTAGCACAGTCATTCCCTGGCCAGAATTTAATCCTAATATGCCTCCTACTGAATACACCTGGGACATGCTGGTTCATCTGAGGCAGTAACAACTAATGACCACTGCACATCTGCAAGCTGGAGGGATTCAAGGAATGGAGAGAATTTCCTAACAACAGATCTGGATTTGTGCAATCCAAGCGGAGAAGCCAGAGGAGGCCATATATCATCGTGAACATCTTGAGAGAAATCCTACAAACCAGAGTGGATGATGACTTTTAGGCCATTCAAATTTCTCCAAACACTGAGTGAAGCCAACGCTTATTGAGGCTACTTGAGCTCAGAGGCAAATATCACAAGACTGAAATGTGTGTTTGTAAACACCTGAATGGAAGTGAATATATTAGATGAAGATGAATGAAGAAATGATATAGATTCAAAGTGTCAGCTGCAAGAGATCTTGATTTATGTTACTTTATTACTTCCTCTGCTTTTCTGATTGCATTGTCTGTTGCAGATAACAACGCAATCTGTGAAGTAACACTTTGGGATTACAGAACAGTTGCAAAAGTTTACTGGTTTAATCCAAACAACAGACACTCCCTGCATGCTATTTTTTGACATTCAGTCTGGGGATGAATTACATTTATTTCACTGCTTCCGCTTCAGTGGTGAGAATGAGTGTTAGCTGAATGGTTTGATGGTGAGCATGAAAAATGATGTGACTCATACGCTAAGCAGATCTGCACTCCACCGCCATCCCGAAAATCCTTTGTTGAGACATTTTCTGCTGGCTTTCCTGTTCATTTGTCATCACTCAGTATTTTGTATGTGAAACCAATATTATCGTTTTCTAAATATAAGGTAGAAGCAAATTCTAACCACACGCTCCATCTTATTTCTTAGCTTGACCTAACCTTATGTCTAATTTTAGATTACTTCACTTTACAAAGAGTATAATGTTGCAGAAATGTCGAGTGTGTGTTCAGCTGCCCAAAAATAGCAACACAAACAAACACCCAAAACCCGCCACAGCTACATGTCTGCTCCGCTGCTATTGGTGGAGGGTCTCATGTGGGTTTCCAAAGTCTTTCAGGATGAGGGAAGAAGACATCTAGGTGGCGGGGACTGTTTGCAGTTACTCACCCTGACAAAGTTATCGGGGAACAGCCCCCTGCGTCCACCCAGCTCGCCCTCCCACCATCCTCCTTCATCTCGCCGTATGTTCACGATGATGTCACCCGCCGTCAGGCTCAACTCATCGTCCTGCTGAGCCTCATAATCAAACTCCACCACGGCTTCCACTGTGTGCAGAGGGCAAAAGAGAGAGTTGAAGATCAAATCACACTGCAGAGACACCACACTGTTCTATAATTTGTCTCTGCTCCAGTCATTTCGATGATTATCAAGGTTTTCTTTATTAATTGAAAGTGAAAGCAGAACACAAATCTTTGAATTTGACTCCAAAACACTTGTTCATTCCCTGGGAGGGGAAAAAAGGGACTCGCCAATTAAAGGTGTCCTGTAGCATTTAGTTGTTAACAAACCAAAGTGTGTGTGTGTGTGCTTCTGAAACACCGAATGCAAATCGAGCTGCTTTTGCATTTTAAAAACCTGCATTGTTTATCCCCTTTATCATCCTTTCCTTTGCCAGTCGCTGCTTTTCTGCCGACACAAACTGTTTGTGCGGCCACCTGTCCTCGCCACAAATACCTCACAAACAAACAAAATTTATTCAGGAAATGTCGAACACATCTGTCACTATCTTCTCACTGTCAGGAACATAAAAGCCGGAATAAAAAATATAAAGCGCTCTCACTCACACATTGCATGTACGTGGCTTACCACACAGCGACACCACAAACTGAAAACGCAGCAGTATTTCTCGGTAAATACATTTTACAGAAAGTGCAGAAAACGTTGCATATTCAGTTTTTACATATGCTGAAATAGCTTTTCGCAAATACGCCACATTTAAGCATTTTAAATTACACTTTTGGCTCATTTTAACCTATCTGGACGTAGCTTTCCACTCTCCTTCTTTGGATAGGTCTTGGACAGGAATTGGATAGAAAGAGTGATGTTACACATAGAAATTACTATAAGAGACAGCTTGTGGCCTAAAATAATGTTGAAACAGTAAAAATCAGTGGCCACTATAACCAAAAATCACTGGTCTGCACATGAGAAGCTAAGACGAATGGAAACCATGATGCAAACATGAAAAACATCTTACAAGACAACAGTTTGGTGTTTTGCTTCACAAGATCTTGTTAAATCTCCTAAATAAAATAATTTCAAATCACGATATCTTGTTTCCTGCGACTCCTTCAGCACGCATACACCAGAAGGAGAGCAATCTACAGCTTCACACTCACAAACAAACCCCCACACAGATGAATATGTAGCCTGATTAGGTCTAGTGCCCCAAAATAGATATCCCCATTGCAATCAGGACACTGGCTGTTCAAGGCAGCTAATATCTGTTTTTATGTCTATACTCACTAAATGTTTAAAATGAGTCATGTAAAAATGACCGAAAGCTGAGACTACTTATTTCCCAAAAGAAGTGGAGAGTAAAAAGTCAGCATGACCCATCCAGCCACAATAGCCAAAAGTGAGGCGGAAAAAAAACACGCACACACTTTAAGTTAGTGTTCTTCGCTTTTTTTAGACCTTTACTTTGGCTTGCAAGTTCTTCCTTGTGGGTATAAAAATGGTCAAAAAGTTCCCGCACAGTTCTGCTCGGTGTCCTGTAAACACTTCAGATGAACCCTCCTGCAGATGACTCAAAAGTAACTCGAAGACAGTAATTATTCCCTTTGAGTCAGTGGGGGTGTTTTAATTTGAGCAAGAGGGAAGTGGAGAAAAAAAATTCCTGCAGCCTCTAACAAAATTGTGTCCTACCAAACCTCTTGTGCTAATTGGACAAAATCTAAAAGTAAGTAAGTAAAACTTCCCTATATGGCACAGCAAAAAATCAAACAGTGCTTCACAATAAAACACAAAAAATTAAAATATAACATATCAAAACAATGTAAAGCAACGGCATATAAGATAAAATAAACACGAAACCTAAGATCCTTCAGATTTTAAGATCGGAGCTTCCTGTCAGCTTTAGAGTTCCTTTTAAACCTACTGCTTTAACCTTTAAAGCTTTGAATGGTGAGGACCTCAGTATATCTCAGAGCTTTTATTGGTCTACTCTTCCAGCTGATCCCTTTAGTCTTCGGAGCAGAGGTTACTGCTGGTGCATCGTACTCATTTTAAAACAAACACAGAGATTGGGCCTTTGGGGCCGTAGCTCCAAACTGTACTACAAATTATTCTCATCTCTTTGTTTCATTGATTCAGATAAGTTATTAAAAGCTGATTTTAAAAAATTATTGGTTTTATTGTTTGTTTTTTTCTCTTGGTGTCCATCAAAAGTGCTTTACAAGTAAGCTTTACTTTACTCACTTAATGTGCTAATTAGACAAAAACTATATAAACTATATATTACCCAGTTCTGGAAACTAATATGTATCACAGCTGTTTGGTCCACTGCCCACCTTACACAGTTTCCAAAGGTAAAGTTGATACAACACAGGAAGTTCTACCACTCAACAGATTTAAACATGACTGAATCTTATAAGCTACATAACCTTGATGACTCGTATACTTCAGTGCCATACTGTTACATCCTTGTAATGTATATCCACTGAAGGGTTTTGTTTGAGGTTTTTGAGGCTTTTTGTTCTCACCACCCCATTAAAGAAATCTTGAAAAAAAAAACACGCCTGTGCTGTGCACTGACAGGAAGCACTCAGATGTCAAGATATAAATAAGTCGAAATGCACGGCATACTGAAGACTGTAATATGGCAAAATATCTTTTACCCAATTCTCTGAGATCGTTAACTTTGAAACAGTAACATAAAAACATATAACACACACACTATGTTAGTTTCCTCAAAGCATCTAACACACTACCTCACACTTTCACACGCTCAGAAGCATCTTGTGACTGCCTGTGCAGCTGTTAATACTTGTAAAAAATGCACTTATGTGTCATATCACATTTTGCTTATTAAGGCCAGCTCTCTACACACACTTACCCACACACGCACCGGCTGCTGAGGCCTAAACCGTGTAGGCAGCAAACTGAGGGGATGCAATAGGGGAGTTTCAGGGGTTCGGTAACCATGGGAACAAGAGTATAAGGGGGTTGCTATGACTCAGAAGGACTGCACCCCCCCAACACCCTCTTTCACACACACACACATATATATATATAGCATTAAATGCATAAAAGGTTTACACCAGACCAACTAAGACACTTCTTTTGCCGAGTGGAAGGTCAGGGTGTGACTGAGAGGAAGGAGGAAGGCATCCACGAGACACAACAGACGACTGTAGTCCAAGTTGGTCTGCTGCTCAGATGGGGGGATATGATTCTGGCTTGAGGTAGCTCTACAGATTAGTCGCAGCTGAGACAGCGACGTGGACGTGTTTTTCTTTTACTAATCTCAGCTGTAATGTTTGTGGGGAAGTGGCAGGTTGTTCAGTAAGGAGAAGTGCGCTCTGTGAGTTGATAGCTCATGGCAGTTGTCTTGCAAACTGCATTACAGTAGAACTGAGTGGCAGAACAGGGCAAGGCACTGCAGTACACCCACCAAGCCCCGCTGAAGAGGGCGACAGCTTGTGGCTCTGCACATCACCGAGTGCAAAGATGGGTGCAAGTTAAAAGTGACACAACGTTAACGCCAAATGGGCTCCGAGGAAGAGCCGTCACATGTGAAGCTATGCAGAAAGAGCAGAGTCCTCCAGTGGAGATATGAGCTTACAAAGCAAACAGCCTGGATTGATTATCTGTGGCACACAGAAAACTGCACGACAGCAGCTGAGGTGCAAAGGAGATCACTCAGTCCCGCGTACAGGGCTTAACTCAGTTAAGTCCAATTCAGGCAGCTGTATACCTGCACACTGACATCCCTGCGTACACACAGAGCTAGAGGAAGTTATCTGCTGGGATTTGAGTCCCCACCGTGTTGAAAGGGAAACAACTTTAACTTGATAAAATTAAATACGTACGCATATTATTGAAGGGTGGAAACACTCCATAATTGAGCAATCTGAGGGCGACATTTGGAATAACAAAAAAAATCTGAATGTAATGCAGTACAAAAAAGCCTTGATGTAGCAGCAAAGGAAGCAGATTCAAGTTCAAGATTTCCTTAATGATCTTTACACAAAGATAGATTGTATAAGACACTTTTGATTTGCTACACACAGATGAAAATAAAGATAACTGAATTATTAATTAAGTTGTTTAAAAAAAAAAAAAGACTATTTCCGTATTGAAGTGTGGGAGGTGAATTCAGCAGTCTCAAAGCACGGGGATAGAAACCGCTCCGAAGTCTGGTGTTTCGGCAGCGGATACTTGTGTTTCACTTGCCAGATGGCGGCAGGGTAAACAGGCTGTGGCTGTGGATGTGGCGGGTTTTGTCTTCGGCTCCCTTTGTCTTGTTTATACAAAAGCTGAGTGCTTAACGATACATTAATTATCCCACTCCTCACTCCTTAAACATTATCCATTTATAATCCCCCTCTTCTGTGTGTTTGTGTGTGTGGTTTGCCTTCTTTCCTTCTTTTTTTACTACAGGTCTTTGTGTGGTTGTGTCTTGATTACGGTCCACTGTTACGGCCTACCTCGTGATCCCATGTTCGGCTCTTGTCTTTTATTTTTTTAGCACATAAAAAAGAAAGGGGGAAGAAGATATTTTTCTCACGTACACAAACTTACACACACACACACACACACACACACACACACACACACACACACACACACACACACACACACACACACACACACACACATACCAATCAGAGAGAAGTGCCTTACCCACCATCTTTGGCTATGCCTTTTTGTTTTGTTCATACAATTTCACCATTTTGCTTGCATATTATGCAAGCAAAATGGTGAAATTGTTTGTTGTTTTGTTGAGGAACTTCAGGGTCTGAACTAGCTTAAGTCCTGATCACCAATTAGCCCAGTCGGAACTTGTAGAGGTTATCCTGAACTGGGCCTGTTGACGGACTCGGACAGGAAACAGTGAAAAAGGAAAGAGAGATGAGGTAAGAAGGCGTAATAGGGAAATTCACTAAATTAAATATATTGTTCCAGTTGTCACTCACAGTCTAATAATGTTTATTCCTTATTATTGTGCAAACTCTATTAAGAAACCCATCAAAAAACCACACTGCTACTCTGGATCACACAGTCCTTCAGTACCACAAACACATTCTTTATGCACCGCCCTCTGTGCTAAATCCGTGGCACTAAAAGGACCCAGCAAAGCTACTGTTTATTCCCATTAGAGTAACACATCATTGGTTTGGGTATTTAGATATGTAAACACCAAAACACCAAAACCAAAAGAATACAGGCAGCTGCAGGGGGTATTTTAGTTAAAGAGCCCATTAGGAGTCGCCTCGTTTGACCTCTGGATGGCATGCTGAGATGTGAGGAGGATTGAGATAGCAAGGACATGTTTCAAATGTCGGCAATGACTTGTAAAGATAACATATTAAGATAAAAATTCCTTGGTAATACCACACGCACAAAGATTACACCTAACTTTGTTAGATTTTTTTGCTTGTGTTGGTGCAGCTATACAATTTGGGAATTATAATGCACGTGTATGTTTTTCTAAAGATGAATTTGATATGTCTCAAAAGCAGGAAGTCAGAATATGAACTTGAATCATTGTTTCAAAAAATAGGGCTTTATCTAGATTTCCTTTGTCACTTTTCTAGAAACAATACATGTTTTTTGCTTGACTGGGAAAAGAAAACTAATGAGCCAAGAGGGCAATGAAGGGAGCTCGTCTGATGGCCCATGAGAGCGATGATAAAAGATAACACTGCTGCTGTTTTTGCAGCAATGTGTTACATGGCGTTAAGTGGCACATGTTTATCAGTGACAACAACTGCAGTTCCTCTAATAGCCACTTGAGACCAGTTTGTAAATACCCATAGACTTCCACATTAAGAGTGTTAAAAAGCACATTTAGAGAAATACTTTTGGACTGGATTGGTTATTTCCCACTACAAGAACTACTTTTTTTTATCTCACCCATTAAAGTATTAGCTGCATGGTAGCTCTGCGTGACAGCTAGCTTTCTACCTGACAACTAGGCATCTACTACAAGTCACTTCTCCTAATATGAATTGCAGAACTGGACTTCTCAGCGATGAGGTCTGCATTCCAGTTTTTTCAATAAGAGAAATACTAACATGCTACCTCTGTAGAGAGTATATAGTTACATCTTACTAAATAAGATGCCAGCATTACCTAAACCTTAGAACTGCACTCTCGAATACAAAAATGTGACACAGCAACTGAAAAGCTAGCCAAAGATGTAGCCCTCCACACAAAGCAGTCAGACAATGACACACAAGAACCACTGCTTTTTCCAAAAATTTCCAATGTCTGTCTCTGAAAACAGCGCTGAGCATAAACTGCAAATAAACAGAACATATGTTTCTTATCCAGATAACCTGTCAGCTATAAGGGGAAAACACACAGCGAGCATCACTTTAGCCTGTGGCGATAATGCAGTGCAGTTTTTATCAGAGGTTAATCATTTACAAACACCCAACAAGTGACTATTTATCTGTCTGCATCTTAGTGAAACCACCATAATTCAACAGACAGTAGCGACCATATCGACAATAGCAGGGCTATCTTTTATATACAGTCTATCTTTTAGTCATAAATCACCATGCAAGTGCAGACCATGAGGCTTAGTTGGGTATCTGTCATTGTTCACTGTGCCATGAAATGCAATAAAACTCTTGATGAGAAACAGTGAAAATTACAGTTAATTTAGGCGATTCTGGTTACAGGAAGTCTATTTTTGACAGCTTAACAATTAATGCTCCTGCAGCCTTTAGACATCAGCTGCAGATATCAGACAAAATCATAATTACGTTTAAGTATTCTCTTCCTCTTCCTAACTGCACATTTTCGTTGCATGAGTGACAGTAACCGAAGTTTCAAACGATTTTGAGATGTTTTAAAGAAGAAATGATTAATCGACTGTGGTAGTCTGTCTGTTCTATACTCATGCAGTTGGTAATACGTTGTCAGTACAGAGCAAAAGGAGACTGACAAAAAGCCTTGAGAAGACAAGAGTGAATATTTGAAAGCCTGCAGACAAAATAAAACTCCCACTCAAGCGGTCAAGAAATACACCCTCGCACAAGAAGCGAGATGGGCCCGCAGCATACCCCGAAAAGCTGAAGACAGTTTAGATAAGAGGAAGCAACACATGCAGACACAGTGAACTTTGCAAAGCTGTGTAGCCACTTCACTGGTTAATAGCGGACTTGTGTTTAGTTGTGGGTGAGTTTCAGTGCTGCTGTGGCTGATGATGTCAAGAGCAGCTGTGTGTTGCTCTCTGTAAAACATTCACTCTGGACCAGAGCCCACTGGGAGTCAAAGCCACCCACTCCAACTGTGGATCAGATCACAGGCTTCAGCAAATTCCCCCACATTAAAGAGAAATTCCAGCCGCTTTTCCGCTCATCGTTCTGCTGTCGAGCGCATCTTGTGATAAAAATCTATTAATCTCACCCCCAGCTCGAGCTGCCCCTTTCTCAGCGCTCTCATTTCCCAGAACTCCCAGTGATAACCCCCAAGTGCATTCCTCTTGGGGTTTTAGCGTAGGTGAGCAATGCTGGCAACAAAAGCAGGAAGAGAGAGAAAGCTTTTCAGTTTCAGACGACAAAAGTGAAACAGCTCTTGGCCAAACAGTATCATAATGGCAGTAGTGAAACTTGCATATATTAACAAGTTTATTGTCTTTGTGTTTAATGGTTGAATGCACAAAATGTAAAGACTTTAAAAAAAAGAAGAAAGAAAGCCTTTTTATTACTACACTTTTGAGCCTCTGAAGGTTAAAGAGAAGAATGTCTGACACTTTTTATTTTTTCCCTGATAACTGAAGCATTACACAAAGCTGCAATCCACTGTAAGCCTGATGTCTGGGCCTTCATTTTGTACGATGTGTGCAGGAACACGCAAACAAGTAAGCACGCAAGCTTTCTCAAACTATAAGGCCACTGCAGAATGGGGGTGTAGATGCCCAGAGAAAAATATGAAGTGAAACTACGAATGTAAATAAACGCAGTTAAATATACAAATACTTGTTTACTGATGCTGAAACGTTATAAAAATTGTAGGTTTTTATGTTTACCTAACTAAGAGATGACATACTCTGAGTTTAAGCTGCTCAATCCAAGGGTGATTAGATGTTTGTCAAATTAAACATCACTAATGAGTTCATTACGAATTCAAGTGCTTAAGTTAAAAATACTTACGATGTTTAGAGTCCCTTGGCACACAGTGTCACTTAGGAACTACACCCAGTGGCCTGAGCTACAAAATGTACAAGAGGCGAGCTATCTAAAGTTATCATAACTCAGGATTTTCAGTTGACTGCACTATATATACATAAACTTGATATCCTTGGTTGCTCAGCTAACTATCTTTTTAACCAGAAAACATTTGCAAAATGCTACATTTCAGGTGGTCACAGAGAGTTAGGTTTCGGTCTAATTGAATCATTCTAGCACTTCTTCAATAAAGGCTGTTATTGATATGTTAATCATCAAAAACCATATTTGGCACTCAGGTTGTACATTCAGAGGTGTTTCTCATATTTGACCACCCTGGTGTTTGTTCAAAGTAAATGTAAAACCTGGACACAATACTCCAGGTGTAGTTCAGGACAATACCTTGGAGTTGAGTAATTAACCAATTAACTTAATAATAATTCTTAACCTGTAAACGTGCAGCAAATCGATGCCGATCCATCTTCAGTTAAGGGCGAGGTTAGGTTCATACCCTTTTTTTTATTAAAGCTTTGAAAAAAAAACCACTGTCTAGTTTCTGAGAATATGCTTTTTTCTCTTAACACATGGCTAAATCAAAACCCAACCATGGATGAAGGGCTACAATACTGTATAAAAATTACCAGCACAGTGTCTTCTTCCAGAGAAAAGAAGCCTACTCCAACCCACCTTAAATGCTACTTAATTGGCATGTATGTTTGAACAATTAAAAGTGATTTAATGACAGCTATAAGGTCAAACATGTCCTGGCTGATTAAAAATTATTTAATTTAACTTGAGTGGATTAACAACAACAACAGATTGGTTTGTTATATATTTAACCAATAAGGCTTACTGGGTTTAAAAAGGTCATATCCGTGTGCTCTTTTACTGTCTTTTTCTCTTTTAAGCAGCAGTTTGTGTGAATGAGTCATCCTGTAACCTATAAAAAGAATGAACTAAGAGACTGTGCACCGTGTTAGTGGTGAATTCTTAACCTGTAAACATTTCCCCTACACCATATTTATGATCTGTTTAAAAGCCGAACACCTTAACATAGTGACTACAGGGATTTGTGGGCCTCTGGGGTAATTTACTGCTTTCCCCAGTTGGCATTCCAGCATTGAAAGTTGTTTATAAGCGTGCTTCCCCTGAGGTCAGCCTTGTAGTTTGTTTACGTGCCTGCAGAGAGAGACCTCCAATTTAAAAAAAAAAAAAAGTATTTAAAAGCAATAGGATGTAACTGGAAAATATCTGCAAAATATCTTAATTACTGCTCAGAATTGTAGAGAGTGCTGCTGATCTGTGAGTCAGCCGTTCAAATAATAAATATAAGGAATTATTTTAGAGATTTTAAAAAAGAGGGGGGAAAGTAGCATGGAAACCAAAGTTGAACCTCCGAGTCTGCATGACGCCTGTGAGACAATCCGCTCATTTGTACTTGTAATTGATTACTCGTCCGCGGACTCTGTGGGTAATTAATAGTCATGAATTGCGTGCAAAAACGCAGTGCCGTGGGAAATAATGGCGATGATGAGAACGGTAAGGCCTGTTTCATCCACAGAGCTGGGGAGACTTCGTGGGACACAATGGGCAGACAGACAGAGAGCGAATGTAAACGTGTCAACATCTGCAACTCATCAATGCTACTCGGCGCTGCTTTCCTAAAATCGCTCCCGTGCGGACGCGCTGCAACTCCCACGCGCGGGCTTTCTAATCGTGAATAAAGCCTGATGTGCGAGAGTACAACCCCGAGCCTGCGGTCGCCTTCGAAACAGCCCTGCTATGCATGGAGCGACGTCAGGGGAGGTGAGGTGGGGAGGAAGGAGAGAGGCTGAACCCTGCGCGCATCTGGACCGGAGGTTGATTCCTGTCCCCATCCAGATGCGCAGAGGCACTGGAGGCTATTCTGGGAATTTCTACAAAGAACAAGCTAATAAAAAGAGAGAGAGAGGAAAAAAGCGTCACCTTACCCATTTATGTGTCCCGGTGTGCTGGTAGTGCTCCTGCAGCCTGCTCGGTAACGGGGAAGGCGGTTGTTTCAGGTATAAAGGGGGTTTGCGCCGGACCGAGCCCCAGCCTCCTGCTCGTGCTACAGATCCGCTACAGCAGCGCTGCTGAAACGGGAGGAGCGTCACACGAAACCATATTCCTTCCTCTTTTTTTTCTTTTTTTTTCTTTTTATCTCCGGTGACACGGCAGAGGAGGCAGAGCGAGTGACCAGAGACGGAAAAGGAGCTGATGAACGAATCTCTCTCTCTCCCTCTCTCTCCCGCGTTGCCTTCAATTGCACCGTGTAAACTCTGACTTCCCCATTGTATTTAGCCACAGCAGGAGGGTACGTTATGAACACGCTGTGACGCAATGTGTTGCACCACGCGTGATGTACTCGGAGCAGATGGCGCAGGGACAAATTCTGTGTTATGGGACAGGAAATCCCAACACCCAAAAAACGCGCTGTGCAGTGCAATGGAAAGTGTAACATGGGTTTGTTTTTTGTTTTTTTGCTTGTTTTGTTTTGACATCACATGTGACTACTTTTCAGTAAATATCAGAACGACGAATGGAAGTCAGGTAAGTTAAGAGAAGAACTGAGGTCTATGGAAGGATTCCCACATTTGATCAAGTTTATGTTAGAAACCTTTTAAAGCAGTTTCATCTCATACAGCCAGTTTGAATAAAAATCCTGTTTAAATACCTCAAATTTACGACATTCGCCTCATGGTAAAAAAAATTAAAATAAACAAAACAAACAAACAAACAAACAGTTCTTGGTGCCAAGAGTGGCACAACCAGATTTAGGAGAAAATGACTTTTTCACATGGGACCAGGTAGGTCAGGACAGCCGTTTCCCGTTATATCAAAACTGAATCAACATTTACTCAGGTCATCTTTGTCTAATATTGAGATTCATTGGATCTGAAACAAAAACGCAAAAAAAACCTTTCGAAATGCTGTCAATGCTTTTTCACATCATTGTGTGCACAGTGCGTGCAGGTGGATTTCTGACTGCCTCTATGTGTATTATATAGCTGAACACTCTAACTACTTTTACTGATAGGTTATGTAAACCTTTGACATAAATTTTAGAATTTCGACTGTTTATTCAACCACATTAGATCTGAAATGAAACAATAAAAGACAGCAGGTGAGGCCTATTTGTTTACAGATGTGCTAACTTGCCCTTCCTCTATCATTCAGAGTTGGCAGCACCTGTTGGAGGGTTGTGGAGCTATGAAAACCTGTTATTTGGGATGTCAGTGGGTGTCCCAACATCCTCGGTGTTCTGTGAGTTCTGGGATCCTACAACTATCTACCCCAGGTTTTCCACAGTCTGCTCACTTTCCTGCCCAACATTGATCATTTCTTTTCTACTGCAGCTGCTGACTGCAGCTTTCTGCCACCTCTGATGTTGTCTTGATGGTTTACTTATACTTTCATCCCCAGGTCCTTATGTGGTTTTATTGTGGATGTTCCTGCAAAGCCCCTGCTTGCAAATTCCCCTGGGAAGATTTTCTCTTTCAAGCCTTGCTGCACTACTTCCATGCAATTTGCTACGTTATACCAGAACATCTTCCTCTCAAATGTACTGTCACAAGGGACTGTGGGTTTGACAAAGTAGGTCATTTGTGTTTAGATCAGAGCCGCAAGTCTCGCCTCAAGTAGGTGATGGGAATTTCTAGAGGAATTGTAAACGGGTTGATGACCACCAACATCTTACAGTCCCCTTATTCCATCCAGTAATCTTCTGCTTCCTCTGATTTACTGCTCCATCTTGGACAAATACTATCAACTGGTTTGTTCTGCTTGTTTGTTTGGCCATTGCATCGTTGCATTGATGCTTAAAAAGTGCTACAGAGCATAAGAAAGATAGGTTTGAACCTACTCAATCTTTAGGATTTTGAGCTTAAGAAATCTGGATGCAGAAAAAAAATATTTATGTAATAACATAAAGAGAATACCATTGTATTACATTAAATAACAGTTATATTTGCAATCATTTTACAAATAAAATAAATATTTTCTGTAACCAATTCATCCAAATCTGCACATTCATCCCTCAATACTTGGAAAAATGGATTCACTTGGAAAATAGCATTTTCTGAAATGCCTTTTCTCTAAAAATAAGAACACTCCGGATCTGGGTAGTTTATGTGGGTTTCAGTAAATATGTCAATATTTCCAACAGCCTTTGAAGTTGGTGTGAGCTCAAAGTCTCACACCTGTGTAAGCTCAAATTTCTAGACAACCAACTGTAACTGCGAAGAACCTTGGAAAACACATCCTGTGCCTATGCGAGTGCCAAAGACATATTTGGTATCTGCAAATAACGGGTTTTTCCCTGTGCCCATATTCAACTTGTCAAGCAACTTTTATGAAATTCAGGCTGGCATTTTTTATTTATTTTTTGCTTAATCCTGCTAAGAAATAAGAGTGTTTCCAGACCTCCACCTTGCCTTTGGCCTCTGCTGATGAATAAGGCTGTTCTAAAATTAACGTGAAAGACACAATATGCTGACTGTAATATAGTGTTCTGATTGTGAGAGACAGTATTCAGACTTTTATACACCATCAAACACATAATTACGCTCTCTCACACCATGCTGATGCAGTGCTGTTGCCCTCTCTGGATCAAACCACACGTAGGGGAGAATGTGCTGGCAGCAGCAGAAAGAGGGCGATGAAATGATGCAGCAGATATCGGACAGAAAGAGACCAGGATTTTTTCTCACAATCAGCTGTGACTTAGTTGGCGTACATTGACAGAACAAGCTGCTCTACTGACAACAAAGGAGATCTGATATGATAAATTGTAGTACGCCGCAGAAATGGCATTCACATGAATGTAGATAGACTATATTTGTCAACGCATCTCAGGTGTTCGTGACGCCAGGGATAGTTGTCTGACCTTGACTTGCATGTGTGAGGGATTTTGTGGATACAGTGCTGCAAGCTTCTATCTGCTGTAAACTAGAGTGGCATGTGATATATTATTAAGTATAAAAGAAAACAATACAACACTCCTGTTTTGTGTAAGACACCAAATTAATCTTCAGATTCAGTATTTCTGGCCAAGGGTTGGATGAGAATGCTACAAATTTACTGTGATTACCATGACAACCATGAAGCACCAGCCAACATTAGCTTAGCTTCAAAGAGAGGGGAAAAAAAGACGCTTATGCTCTTTTCTTTTAGCTATGTGTGAACCTGAAACAAGCTGCTTAACAAGTTTTTTGATTGATTTGCTTATTTTTGTGTCTTCTTGTGTTATTAAATCATAATGTGGAAAGAATGTAGTACTTAAACAACATGTTATTAGCTGTTTCCCATATTGACTTGACAATATTGTTGTCAGGGTTACTGCAAATCTTTCAAGTCAAAAAATGTCATTCATATTTACAATTTCAAAGCCACTAATTTTTCTAATTATTCCAAAACTTTATAAATAAATCACACATTTTGAAACAAGTAAGGATTCTTAAATATTACATGTTTAGTTGAAATGAAAGAAAAGCATCAAATACAAAAGCTCTTCTCAAATGCATTTGATATGCTGACTAATGCCGTTGCCCTATGGTATGTGGGATTGTAGGACTGAAATGCATTCATATTTATACATCATTAATAATGATTCATTCAGCAAGGGCATCTGGTTAAAAAAAATCTGCCAATTCAAATATGCAGAGCTAAGCCCTTTGGCAACCCCTTGTGAAAAAGGGAGCAGGAGAAAATAACATTTACATATATAAATATAGCATCGGCAGAGATTATTCTGCATACTAAGTAGTTTAATTTTGATAATTTAAGTAGCTTTTTAACGACATAACTCATACTTACAGATATTTATGTTCACATCTACATTTCATACTCTCGTAACTCGATGATAAGCTTCGACTTGCACATGCTAGTTAGGGGGAAATGATGTTTCGGTCCTGTGTATGTTTTGTACATATTTCAGAATTGACAATGAAGTTGCCTATGATATTGACTTTTGACCTTTTTATTACTTTTATGCTAAATGGCAATACAGAATTTGTAACTAATTCAATATCGTTATCAAAAAGAAGAACCTTTATTTTCACAAACGACTTGATTACGTCTTCAGTCTCCTACGTTTCTATTTTAATTCTATTACATCACTTAAGTAATTTAAATCAATGTTAATGTTTTTTTGTTTTTAATGGTGTCATTTAATGAACCATAGTCACAGTGGGAGTGTTAGGTGTGGCTGTGTGCAGGCAGGAATAGGACCCAAGGTGCAGACTCCGGAGACGGACGTGAACTCAAAAAGGCTTTAATTAGGTACTCAAAAATATAACATAACTGAAAAAACTCCAAACAAACTTAAACTGGAGAAATGACAGAACACACAGCTAAGAAAACGGTAGATCGCGACACAGACACAGAGAAACACAGGGCTTAAATACACAGAGGGAGCAATCAGGGAATGAGTAACAGGAGGGAAACACAGCTGGGACAAATCAGAACTGACGAGACCAAAGAAGCGTAACCTGAACACACTGAGATAAGACAGAGACCTTCAAAGTAAAACAGGAAACACATAACACAGACTCACATGCAGGCACTACAGAGGGAACAGAGACGTGGGACCAGGGCAGACACAAACACTGACTGGATGTGGGGATACAGCAGACAGGGAAGACAGCAACTATGGAACACAGACAGAAAACCAGAACACTAAAACTCTAACCAACCCCACCCAGAGAACCTAAACTAAGAATGATCCTAAAACCCATAAAGCAAAGCTAGAATATAATGAAATAACAAAATCAAAGAACCAAAAACACAAAACACTGGGTCAACGACCCAGGGACCCTAACAGGGAGTTGAAATGTCACAAATTTAATGCCATAACAGACATCAACAAAATGCAACACTGTTAGTTTCTACTGTCTCAGTGTCAACAGGATGTTTTCTCACACACACTGATGCTGCTGCTTTAAGGATGAAGAATTGTTTTATCATCAGAGATGGTGGTTATTATCCTCCAGAGAAAAACAATTTATCACAAAGCACTAAGGTGACCCCATCTGGCGGAGGGTTGGTATTACATAATGGATTCAGCCTTAGTTATAGTTTGCCCTCTACTGTAAATGTAGAAAAACATAACAAGAGTTCCTAATACTGTGGGAAGGATTTCTAGCACCTTTTGGGGGATTTTGTACATCACATATGAAAAAAAATAAAAAGCTGCATTTGAGAAAATCTTGATCGCTTTTATCTGCAAGGATGGGGACTAAAGGTGGGACCGGGATGGCAAAAGCAACATCTTGTTTGTGGCTACTGATATTAAGTATTAAAATACTTGCACTATATTATGCATTAGATTATAGTTTTACTACCATTTGCTTAGCTTTTTTTCATGAATGCATTAAATCTTAAGAGTTCTACAAGACTGTTTGTGCATCTCAACAAATTGCCCTAAGAGCTTGATCTTGGTTTCATAACACTAAAGCATGTCTGATGGTTGCAACTGAGAGAAAAGTTTGCTGAAAAGCAAGTTGCTCATCAGGAAACTAAGAAATATCTCTTGGCACTTACTTGGGTAGTTATCTTCAAGAATGTTCTAAATTAAGTTAATTTAAATAGATGCTAAAACTACATGTATAAAATATGCATCAAATCATATAAAAATACTTAAAACATGAAATAAAATTTCATTTTTTTTTTTATTTTTAAGCTTAATATAAAAAACCTCCAAAACATCTCAGCATACAAACCTTTATCATTGTGTTAAATAGAGATATCAGCCTAAAGAAGCTGTTTACCAAGTTCCTGTCTCTTTAAGCCCTCACCACATGTAAACATTCTGTAAAAATTCTGATGGGAAAACTTTCAGAACAATAAAGCAATGAAATAATCTGTCACCCTCAACTGTTAATGACAAATGGCTGCCCCTTCCTGAACCTAGCTCTGTCTGACATTTCTTCCTGTTAAAAAGTAGTTTTTCCTCCTTGTTTTTTTGTTTGTTTTTTTACATTCATGAAAATACCAGTCAAGCAATTGAAGCATTCAAGCAATAAGAAGGTGCAGAAGTATATGGATTTTTCATTTACACTGTTTTGGAGTTCTACAGGTTTTAAAGATTCTCTTGGTACAACATGACTAGAAATGTCTTTTTAGTTTTTAGGAAATTTGTTTAAATCCTTGTTGATGGTTTGAATACCAAACTGCATTGTTTGGTTATTTGTTTGCTTTTTTTAACTGTTAAATACAAATAAAAGTACATTTTATTTTTTTAAAAAGAGAGGGTGCCGTGGAGGTCTTTGATGTTACAGATCTAATTAGATCTGTTTCAGTGAGAAGAAACAATTGTCACATGAGTGGATGACTGAAATGTCTTCTCAGGCCAGCATTAACCACATCACATGGATACATCACAGTATTGACATCACAGAATGAGCTAAAGTTACTGTAAGTGTCTTCCACAGATGGTTGTGTACAGCAGCATGATTTCCCATTCATTTGTATTATAGTGGGTGGTTGTTAGTAATGAGCCGTAATTATAAATGTGTGCTTGTTCAGTATTTTGTTCCTCCTGTCCTGCTTGTTTTGGTAAAAGGAAGTAGACTACAAAAGGCATTTGATTAAAAAAATAAATAAAAATGAAGGAACAGAGCATGCCAACAATTCAGTCATTATTCACAGAAGCATTGGTGTCGTGTGGTATGTGAAGCCTGGCCTCAACAATCCAGGTTCATTATTTCAAACTCCACCCACTTAATAAAGCATATTTCTCAGCACTGCTAACAATGGCGAGTTTTGTAATGTACTACAAGTGCTACACTGCACAAGATCAGAAGAAAAATAGCCACAACCTTTTAAAAGTAACGGACAAATAAAACTGTGGGAAAGCTATTAAGTACAAACGTCTTCTAAGGGTCCAATTGTTACTTGTTGAAATACATAAATACATTGTAATTCTTTAATTATGGTAAATGGTACCAAAAGTTCATACTGGATCAACTAATCATGCTAAAAGCTACATATATATGTGTAGGTTATCATTGATCCAGGTTTTGGCAGGTGGGGGAGTCCCAGGTATTTAAACCCTGAGGGTTGTCCCTGGACACCGTGGAGGGTTATATGACCCTGGACAGGTTGCCAGTCTGTCGTAAGGTTAACACAAATATAATGTCAATAGACGTAAAAATTAAAATAGTATAGATGTTGCTCCATAAATGGGCTGTAAAATAAAATAATAGCAGTGGCATATAACATTATTTCTAATGGAGACACTGCAAAAGATAAACCTGGATAATTATTTAATTATTACATTTTTGTGTAGCTCATGTACTATTATGTCATGCAATTTTAAAAAAAATCATGTGAAAAAAATACATATACATTTATTAGTATCACAAAGTTACAGTTTAAAGGTGTAATTTTTGGAGGCAGAAAAGCTCTGTTTAATGTTTTCTTTATCCAAACTTATTAAACATACGTAACAAAAAAAACAAAACCCAAACAACTAAAAAAAATCAGTAAATTTTCCTGAGATAATTTTAAGTTGTTCATTAAATTATACTTGTACAGATGTATAACACATTTCTCCGCACATCAAATCACAGGCTCTGCGCATGTGTGTTAACAGACGACCCGGAAGTGGCACAGCTTTATAAAGAAAGGAATCTTTTCAGTAAGGAGGCGGGCGTTGTAGAACGTCGAGAAGGTGAGAGTCCTCGCTTTGGTCTTATAATAATCAATCAATCATTCGCGAATGTATTTTAATTTAGAAAAGAAAGCCTTTTCTTTAGCTGCAGTGCGTTTCATTCGATTCCTGTGAAGCAATGACTCAGAATATGTGTTAAACGAACGTTTTGCTAATTATCTTAATAGTGTGCAATGTCACCTGGCTTTTCAATGCACTCTCTTGCCACCATGTTTCACTGTTATAGTTAGCCGTAAAACATATATGTAATGCTTTTATTTTTGCCCAATCTTAATAATAACAACGCATTCTGCGTTATTATTAAGATTGGGCCTGCAAGTGTAAGTTCACTTAGAGCTGGTACATGATGTAACCTTCAGGAACCACTCCCCAACGGCTTCTTGTTTTAGAACTTTATTTATTTATTTATTTAATGAACTTTATTGGACAAACAAAGAGTATACAACATACAAACAGATGAAGTATACAAAAGAACAGAACATGAACACACAAAACCAGGGCTAAAATTCTTGCTTCATTCCTGCTTGCTCTGGTAATGTTTTATAAATGTATGTAAGCCTTATCCTTAATGGAGGGAGGATTTATTTGAAGATCATTGAATTAAACTATGTTACTTGCTGGCTGTAAGATGCACTGCAGCAGGAAGTACTTGTATTATCTGCAGGCTGACAAAATGTCTTCAAAGGACGTGACACATGGGGAAATCTTCCTCCTTTGAGTAAACCACACATGGCATGTTTCAATAGAAGGATTAGTAAATACGGTAACTCATAAGGAAGCAGACATCATTTAGATAGCACAAATATTTTTAGCTTATTTTTTTCAGTATATATTTCCTGGTTACGTTCTTGGTGTTTTTAAATGCCAAAAAAAAATGATGAAACGTTTTTGTTGTGTGGTGCCTTTATGTGATAAACTTGGTCACTGATATTAGTCGACCAACAATTACAGTTTTTTTTTTTTTTCTGATGTTTGCTGGTATGATAATGTTCCATAGTTTCATTTCAGTACAGTTTGTCCAGCAGAGAGACACAAACTATTACATCTTTAGTACTGGCTGTAATATTACTCCCCTGTAAGTTGATTAGAAAACTAAACATTGCTAGTATGAACCACTCGTGCCAACCATTGGGTGCGCTGGTTAACTGATGGATGTAATATATTAAGAAGCAGGCTGCTCCTGTTTGTTACAGGCCCACATCTTGTAGATGAGAGGGCTGGATAGCAGAAAGAGATGCTGTAATTCTGCACTGCACAGATCTCATTCTTCCCTTATACAGAGTATATAGTTAAACAGATTCTCACTCTATATGCACTTTGAGCCACATAGTGTTAATAAAACAAATTTCAACAACAAACAGCACAGCCTTCATAAGGTGACACAGTATTGTATGCCAAGCAGAGCTGTAAACTGCATGGTACTGTAAAGACAATTGAATACTATTCTTTATCCTTATTTTACTTGAGAACTGGCTCAATTACTTATTTTCTGTTAACTTGTCGTCTGTGCGGGACCACAGGAGACAGCCCCTGCAGCTCTGCGCTGGCTTTTTTTTTTTTTTTTTTTTTTTTTGATACCAGATGTCCTTCCTGACCCCCTAAGGGATTTGTGTCTCCTCCATTATCGTCCAAGTCTTTCCTGCACATATTTGCATTCTTTGCATTCCCAAAAACAACCAGAAAAGCCAAATCCTGTGTGATCCACAGCTCAGATAGAGAATACCGTGTATATAAAACAAGGTTTTACTGTATATAAAATAAGGTTTTTAAGGCAGTTAGTGTAGAGGAAACACTCCACCCAGCAATTCCATGAATAGCTGCTCTGTTACCTGACTTGCTGCACGTCCTCCTTTTTCTTTTTTTCCCCCCCCTCCCTTCTCTCTCGTGCGCTCTCCTGGCCTCTCTCTCTTTGCTGCCCACTGCCTCATCGCCTCTTTGTTCTATATTCTGTTTTTAGAACAACAACAAAACCAGGAGCGATGGATCAGATGAGATTGGCGTTTAACGGCGTGGTACGTTCACAGCCTACATTTTGCACATTGTCACGTCTTTATCATTGTTTGTATCATGAGCAAACTGATAAAACGGAAGCAATCGCAAAGTGACAAGCTTTGTTTAGCTTTTTTTTTTATTTTTTATTTTTAATTAAAAACAACTGTAGCATTGTCACTACTTATGGAGCTGCTGAATCTGGAGCGTGTCGCTCTCATAGTTTTCACTCTGATCTTCTCCAGGTTAGAAGTGTGCGTTACAGCAGGTTCCCCCTGCAGCCCACAGAGAATGGAGAAAGGCATCTGGAGGTCAAACTGTCTGAAGATGGCACTGAGGAGTTTACAGACGTGGAGGCCGAGGGCTCACCAAGCTTCAGGCCGGCACCTCAAAATTATAGCCGGTGTTCCATTGCCTTCCTGCTCCTGGGAACCCTGCTGATATTGATCGTTGGTAGGTTATGCTCTGAAAACCTCTTATACTAATCCAAGTCTACAGAAAGGAAAATGACTCTTTATGTACTTTGTATGTACTACATTTTAATCGGTTTTGGTGTGTGCTGTGTCTTCCAGGCTATCTGGTTGGTTATATCAGTCACAGTAAACCTAAAGTGGAGTTGCTGAACTGCAGCCCAGTGACACAAGCTCCAGTTGCACAACCTGCAGAGGTTGAGATGGACTTCAAGAACATCTCTCAACTTCTTGCGAGGAAAATGACCAGGGAGGCCTTTCAAAAGACTCTAGGGTACACTGAATACGCACACACCTTCAAACCAAACACACATTTAATGTCAATCATTTCAAGACTAAACTGAGATGCCAACAGAAAAAGTAAATAAGATGTCCTTTCTGCAGGGACTTTGAAAATCCCGGGTGTTCAGCAGGAAGTGATAAAGACATGAGTTTGGCAAACAGCATCTTTGATGAATTCAAGAAACTAGAGATGGATCCCTGGACAGACATCCACTATGTTCAGCTGCCGATCCCAGACAGGTACCTGGAACTTTAAAAAAAAAAAAAACGTTTTTTATTTAATTAAATGATTGTGGCATTAATTCAGAGGGAGGCTTTCTATCTCTGTGATTTCCTGATTTGAGTTTTGCACACCAAACTGTTTAGTGTAAAAGGAGGAGTTACAAAATCAAAAAAAATAACTTCTACAAATTACACCTGGATTTGTCCATTGACATTTTCTAATGCTTCATTATAAGTTGTATATTTGTTAAATAAACACTGGAACACACATGCATGTTTGTGACGAGAAATGGATTGAAATGTCACAAACCTGTAAAATAAAGTGTGTCCAAGGAAAATAATTTTTAACAGGTTCTTGCCTTCTCCTTTGCAGCCAGAATCCAAACAAGGTTCAGTTTGGTTCAGAAGATTTCAGCCTTACTGGGTATCTGGCCTACAGCGCTACAGACAGAGTTCAGGTGAGCCTAAAGCTTTGGCAAAGAACCATCTTAGTTTCACTTTCTGAAACCTGTGACACAAACCACGAATGTCAGAAGATTTGTAGTTAGGACTGTTGTTCAGAAACCTTGTGTATCTTGTTAATTTAACTAACTGCTATTAATTGGTATTTACAGGGCAAACTTGTGTACGGCAACTATGGGCTTAAAGAGGACCTGGATATCGTGAATAAAAATAAGGTTGAGTTAAAAGGCTGCGTGCTGCTCGTCCGTGCTGGAAAGATCAGTTTTGCAGAGCAGGTATGTGTGCATGATGAAGATGGTGTAGGTAGGGCAGCAGAGTGAAGCGTTAGAAAAATGAATTCTACTTGTGAGTAACTCAAATTTAACTGCAACTTTGAGGAAATGGGTTCAGTTACTCACAGCTGGTTGTCAAAGTTTTCTTTAAATTGAAAAACTTTCAATTTAATTCAGCTTAAACTTTTATCTTTTACATTGATCAGCCTTCACTTGGAAGGCTTTGAGATTCATTTACATTAAGGAAGCTGACGAGCAGGTTTTGTTCCAGGAACAAAATTTAGTTTTTTGTTTTTTGTTTTTTTTTTTTCCTCCCCTTCTTTCAGGTGGCCAATGCTGCAGATAGAGGGGCGTCTGCTGTTCTGATCTACCCCGATGAAGCTGATTACAATTATGTAGCTGACACTGTGCTCTATGGACATGTGAGTTTGTAAAATAAGTCAAGTAGGCAGTAAAGTGTTGTTTTGTTATGATAGTGGAATTTCCCCCCCCCCCCTTTACCTGAATCTGTGTTTTCATGTCCCCTTCAGGTCCATCTGGGCTCAGGTGACCCCTACACCCCTGGATTCCCCTCCTTTAACCACACCCAGTTTCCCCCAACTCGGTCATCTGGCCTCCCCAAAATCCCAGCCCAGACTATCACCCGCAGTGTTGCTGTAAAACTTCTTCAGTAAGGCCACACACAGATCAATGCAGACATGAACAGTGTTCTACAGATTAAGAAACATTCATGTTTACCCGCTGTGTGATGACCATGATGATCATGGCTCAGCATCAGTTAAACAGGACAGCTGCCAGACACCTCAGTTCAGTATATATCTGCCACAGTTAAAACTTTTTTCATTTGTGTTCTTTTAGGAAAATTGGTGGTCCTGAACCAGATGAAACAAGTGGTTTTAAAGGTGGATTCAAGCAAGTGTCTTACAGGCTGGGAGGCGTTGAGAACATCACTGTTGAGGTCAACAACAAGCTGGTGAACAAGGAGATCCATAATGTGTTTGGGGTGATCAAAGGATTTGATGATCCTGGTAAGACTAAACTTTTATTTGGCGTGACTTAGCTTTTGCTTAGTCTTAGGCCAAGACGTGTGACATTAAGATGGATTTGTTCATGAATCTGCAGATCGCTACATTGTACTGGGAGCTCAGAGGGATGCCTGGGGTAGCGGCTACGCCAGAGCCACTGTTGGCACCTCAGTACTGGTGCAGCTGGCCAAAGCTTTCCGTGAAATGGTCGAGAATGGTAAGGAATAAAAACAAAATGCTATACAAACAACAGTTGGTGGGACTGGGTACACTGGACTGCAGTGCAAGAAGTATCATGTCGTCTATAGATGGGTTCAGGCCCAAGAGAAGCCTGGTGTTTGCGAGCTGGAGTGCAGGAGAATATGGAAGTGTTGGCGCTACAGAGTGGCTGGAGGTGAGAACTGAATACCTTTTGAAAGGAAATGCCTGCTGTGTTGATAGTGTTTTAACATGTCTCATCTGTTTGTTTGTTTCGTTTCCTTTTTAAGGGTTATATGGCCTCTATTGACAAAAAAGTGTTCACCTACATAAGCCTGGATGGGGTTGTCATGGGTATGTAGACAAATTTACACATGCAGGACATCTCAGCACTTAAACGGTGGCATTTGTCAGTTGACCTCTTTTGGTGTGTGTGTGTGTGTGTGTGTTTGTTTGTTTGTTTGTTTGTTTGTTTGTTTTCTTTTCTCTCCTTTACAAGGTAAGGGGGGCTTTATGGCCTCAGCAAGTCCACTGCTCTACAGCCTCCTTGAGACCACGATGAAAGAGGTATTACACTGATTCATAGTGATACACGTTTCGTACAAATGGATAGTTTGTGCTGACTGTAATCTGCCTTGTTCTTAAAGGTTAATAGTCCTGTTGGTGCTGGCACGGTGTACAACATGGCAGGAGAAACAATGTGGGAGGCTAATGTGTAAGTAGGAAACCAGTGTAGTGAAATGAACCACAGTGCATAAAACTTTAGTCAAGTAATAGAGAGGAACACTCTTGCATATGAAGGGTACAAATGGATTTACTATAAACAGGCCCCCTGGACAATATTTGACTGATGATGATTGATTGTACTCTGAGATTGCACACCTTCATTTATTAAACTATCTGGCTGATGAGCTAGTCCTAAAACATTAAATATACATTTGCAAGTCGAAGCTTTTATGTAGGCAAAATTAAAGTGTGTGTGTGTGTGTGTGTGTGTGTGTGTGTGTGTGTGTGTGTGTGTGTGTGTGAGAATATGTATATTTTCAAAGTTGGCAAAGGTGATCTTTAGGGCTGCCACGATTAGTCGACGTAATCGTGATTAGTCGACTATCAAAATCGTCGACGACTGATTTAATAGTCGACGCGTCGTTTGAAGCTTTGTAAGATCACAAAAGATGCAGGAATAAGTAGTAGGATTTAAGAGTGTAATAACGGACTGAAACAGAAGATGGCAGCACTGCATGTACAAGGATGCCAGCTGCCGTTAAATCCCGAAGAAGTAGCTCTGTCCCAGAATTCATAGCACAGCCCAGCTCAGTTTCCAACAATGGCGGCAGCTAGTTAGTTTTAATATTACTCTTATTATTCTTTCTGGGTCACAAAATCAACGTTTAACATATTTTCAGGTGAGAATGTAGCTGTGGAAACCTCAAATATCTGCTCAGTTTATCAAGACACCACATATTTTCAAAAGCGCTCTGACGTTTTCGGAGACGTCTGTTACCCACTAGCTCGATAGCTAGCCGGGGGCAAAGCTCACTAGAGCCCGTGAGAACACCGGACTCCTGGCAAATCGTTTTCAAACCCACCGCCATCTTTCACTAATCAGGTTAAACATGATATACAAGTCATTTAGATAACTTAAAAATGTTATTGTTTGGCTTTTTTTTTTTTAGTATTTTATTTGTTCCTGAGTAAATCTGTTTGGCTGAGATTAAAGTTATAGTTTTTACACAGCTGAATAAAAGTCAGACAACTGATTATCAGAAGTGTGAGATGCTCGAGAATATACTCCGGTGTCCTGTTAGATTTTAGATAGCAAGGAGTTTATTAAACACCACCGAAACAAACTATCATCTTGTCTTTATTTTTAGTTAGCACATACCTTAAACACTTAAAGCTGTAAGCTAATGATAGTTATATAAGAGCAGATGCTGCTAGTGCAATAAGCTGTACGTTTTACGTCCAATGGATGCATGATCTGATTAGTCGACTAATCGCAAAAATAATCGGTGACTAGTCGACTATCAAAATAATCGTTTGTGGCAGCCCTAGTGATCTTAAATAGTTTGTACAGTAAAACGACTCTAATAATCAGTGAAATCTGATGTTCTTTAAGCTTGCAAATTTCTGCCAGTTATCAGAATCCAGATATTTTCACATGTTGGTGCAGTTTTATAACCACCCTCTTGAGACAAAAGCTTGAGCTTCACACGGCTCTGAATGCCATAACGAGTGGAATATTGCTTAATATGGTCATCCCAGGTATTCCGGTTGTAACCCCAATCCACCTGTTGTTCGAAAGTGGGGAACCAATTGGAAGTAAGGAAGAGGAGCTAAAATGGCTCGTTTCAGACAGGATGAGCTGAGTGACTACACAAAGGCTCTGTATAAGATTAAAAAATATTAATAAGTGTGAGTCCTACAAAGCTGTTCTACTAGAGCCAAAAATAAGTATAATTGGCCCCTTTAAAATAACTGTCTAAACACTTATAAAAATTTCATAGCAGATAATCAGGGATTACTTTGTTTCTTTCTGTTTTACCCATCTACAATAACTTTTTTTTTTTCTTTTTCTTCTTCTTCTTCTTTCCCTGCATGCAGAATGAGACCGATGACAATAGATGACCCAGCCTATCCCTTCTTGGCTTTCTCTGGAATTCCCTCAGTCTCCTTTCACTTCATCAAACCAAATGTGAGGGGTGGTTCATTTATATATTTAAAAAAAAAAAAAAAAAAAGTCTGCTTGTCATTTTAAACATTAAGCAAACAGTGATGTGTATTGAACTGTCTGTATGTTTCTCCACTTAAGTCTGAGGTCTACACTTATTATGGCACTCAATTGGACACCATGGACCAACTTAACTATGAAACCAACAATCAAACCAACGAGATCACGGCGATAGCAGCGCAGTTTGCTGGTCAGATGGCCCTGCACCTGGTTCACGACCACCTGCTGAGCTTGGATGTGAACCGGTACAGCAAAACTCTCACCAAGGCTGTGGTGGGCGTCTACAAACACATCCGGCTGCTCTCGCAGGTTGGCGTCTTCCTGACTCTTTTTGTTTCATTTTTATCCATGTTATGAATTTCATGTGATTAAGAATATTTGTTTTGTCTGGTGAAGGATTTGAGTCCCAGCTGGTTGAACCGTGCACGAGGCTCCTTCCAGCGTGCTGCCAGTAACCTCTACAATGACATTGCCAACACCAACTTGGATGACAAAGAAGCCTGTCGAATCCTCAACAACAGGATCATGATGGTAATGCATGTATTACAAGACCTCTGCTGGGTCGTGTGTTGTAATTTAAAAAAACTATACATTTTGAAAATACTTTTCTGCTCCGTACCCCTCATTTGTTCAGGTTTGATGAACCTCAATCTAATTTGTCTCTCCCCTCTCATTCCTAATTTTTGTAAGTTGTAATACCTAAAGCTCAACTGTGAGCTTGACGAGCATGCAAAACATCTGTGGCCCTAGTTTTCCTCTAGTTTTACTAAAAGAGGAAAACTAAGGCCACATGGAATTGTAAGCTCAGTCAGTTTATAGATGTCACAGATGCTGACAGACCAAGCTTGGCGTCTGTGTTGCAGTGTTGTGCTCGCATCAGAAAATGTTGGTTTACACAAGATTGTCATTAACCAAAAGCTCAGACATGCCATTTTGTTACTTAGCAGAAGAGTTTTAAGTTCAAACAAACAAAACAAAAAAACTACAAGATGCTGGATTTTGTATTTTAATTACAAAAAAAACTAGTGATGTGGTTTGACCCAACTTAAAATATTGTGCAAAAAATCTTGAGCACAATATTCTAAGGTTCCTTGCTTTATATTTTGATAGAAGAAATGGTAAGTGGGTGCATCGATTTATTGCAACGTGCAAACATGCATGGCATGGAAATGCATGCAATCTACACAAGTGGCCGACGTTGTTTTATGGCACCTTATCTGTTAGTTACTGTGTAGTGACGTCCTGGTGTCTTATATCCCAGCTGATGGAAATGAATAAAAAGCTGGGACTCTTTTTCTACACCTAGTCTAGCATTCTTTTCTGGAACCACAAGGAAAAAATGAGCAAGAGCTATTCTGTAGTTACTAATTATGTGAATTTTTGTTTTTTAACTAAAGGTTGAGCACAGCCTCCTCTCCCCATACGTCTCACCTGTTAAGGTTCCCTTCCGTCACCTACTGTTTGGCCGAGGCTCCCACACTCTGGCGTCCATTGCTGAGACTACTGACGTGGATGAACTCCACACCCAGCTGGCCTTAGCCACCTGGAACTTGCAGGGATGTGCCAATGCCATGGTGGGAAACATCTGGGACCTCGATGAAGAAATTTAAATTGGTGGGACGCAGAGATGTGAGGGTGGGAGTTGTGTGTTTGCATGTGTATTTTTTGGAAAGTAAATCATAGCGCTCCAATATCAGCACTTAAAAGCACAAGCCGTTAATCAGAAACCCCAACCTTTGTTATAGGCTCATGCTCAGATTTCAGGGGAATTCAAATCAATTCCACAAATAGTCTCGAAGAGGACAGTGTTAAAGTGTAGGGCTGAAAACTGTGAACAAGGATTACTTGAAGAAATGAAATGCTACTGACAAATCCACCTCCTCTCAAGTAGACTCGAAGCCCTTGCTGCGACCACTTGCCATCAAAGCACTAAAAGACCTTATATGTATTTGTTTTTTTAATTATTTATCAGTGGCAGTGTCCACTATAAAGCTGTTTGTCTTTTTATACGACATTATCGGAAGCAGTGTCTTCCATAATTATGACGGTTATACTGTCGAAACCTACGGCAGTATCTGCTACAGAAATGACTCCAAATGTTGCTGGGAAAAAAAGACCCAGATAAAGTTTAATCTTTCTACCCTCTTTTTCTTCCTTTAGCGTTGAGCTGCTGTAAAAGCAGGCTTTCACAAATAGACTGACATAAGTGCATCTGTGGAGAAATTAAGGGTATAAAAATTGTATCTTGGTAGATTAAAAAAAATGTATTTAATGAGATTTTTCCAATGCCTGACTAAAGCTGGCAAGGAAACAAAAAAATTGTCTGCAGTTTGTGGAAAATTGTTTATTTATCACAAGCAAAGAGGTTTATTCTGCAATTGGTGACAAAGTGAATGTCAAATAAGGTTTAAAAAAAACAAACAAAAGCAATGCAGGCACAATACTAAATCCTCTGAGCTCAAAGAGACCTTTATGTTGCACTGTCTACTTTGGAGCATTTAATGAGTTGTAATATTTTTATCGGGAGCAGTGCCTTCCATAATTAAACCGCATTATCGGGAGCAGTGCCTTCCATAATTAAACCGCATTATCGGGAGCAGTGCCTTCCATAATGATAAACAGTGACGGTAGTTTTTGCCTACCATGGTGTGTTTTTTGTATACGTGTATTTATCGAGAGCAGTGTCTCTCATATTTCACTTGAAAAGTGGAACAACTTATCGGGAACAGTGTTTCCCAGAGTTTTATACTTTATTTATTTGTTTTGGGCTTTTGTTTTGTGTGCATATAGGTATTGTCCTTCATAGAGTGTGTGCACTCTTCTGGTTCCTACTGTTTTTGTTTGTGCATACATTTCCTCTTTAATACTATTTCTAATCATAGTGAGCCTCATCTGGGCAGGATTGACAGTACAGGTCGAGGTAGAAAATGAGGACATTATTCCAAACGGCGCATAAACAAAGTCATCTAGATGAGGTGGTGGGAAAAGCAATTTGTCATTTGTATTGGTTATAAATCAGCTAGGAAAAACTCAATACTCACATTTCTAACTTTTCAATATGAATTGATAGTTCTGTGTCTATAGGGTTATTATAATCAGTAGGGGCTCATAGCCAATTAGGTTTAAATTGTGGCACCAATAAAAGTATACCAGTGTCAGTGCCTGCATCAGATTCACAATTTTGCTCTTTGAGTTTAATCAGTTTTTCTTAATTTAATCAAATTGTAACTTGCTGATCCTCAAGGAGAAGTGGTTGGGAAAAGGAGAAAGGGGCTACACACCTAAATCTACCCTGCAGTAGCATATTGAAGCTTTTACAGGGTCTCGCTCTTTTAATAGCTGTGATGTCTATAACTACATTATTACTTTAATGTGACTTAACCTTGAAGGATAGGCAAGCCTATTTTAAAATTCCGACATTTAATTGACATAACAGGGAAACTGCTGCTTTCATTATCTTTTTTTTTTTTTTTTTTTTTTAATTACCTACTGCCTTCCCAGTGAATCCAGTCCATATGAGGCTTTTACTGCTTATACAATAATTCTAAGCACTGGAGGATGTAGAAATGAGTGCACTATAATCATTAAAGTTATAGCAACAAACCTGGTCTGTTAGCCTTGTGACCTCAAAACCTCTTTTCTTTGTTAGTGACTGAAAACACAAATGAATTCACTTGCATGGGTTTTCTCCTCACTGCATGTTACTAAAGTATAGCTCAGAGTGGAACAATACAGTTTCACTTGTCCAAATTAAATTTATTTGTGGTTGTTTGATCATAATTCCAACCTTTTGAATTGTTATCCCTGAATTAGTAGAGTTATAACCGTCAAGTTAAAATGTCATAAATCAGTACAGGATATTAAAAGCTACTAATCGTATCAAAAGGATCAGTCACTGAAAAACTGTTTCATTATTTAAGCGATTTCATTAGTTCAGCTACTCCTGTATTATCTTGCATCCATTACAAGAATAAGTTTCTCCACATCCTGAACTAGAAATGTGATCATTAGAAAATTTGTTTTGGCTCACTGTATTGCTGAAAAATACTGAGACTGATTTCTGTACTTCAGATGTTGTTGACATTCTTTATCGTGACATCCATGTTCAGTAGAAAATTGTAATAAACCCTTTGGCTTAGCATAAAGACTGTCTCGCTCCTTCATTGTCTTAATCCTTACGGTTTATGTTATAGCTAAAGGCAGGTTCAGCTTTGAGGGTTTTTTTTTTTTTTTAAGTTTTTCTCCCTCTTCAGATGTTCAGTAAATTGAAGATTTACTGAACTAATTTTCTCATTAATAATTTTAAATTTCAATCATGACTGTAGCTTGTGTAAAATAATTTTAAAAAGACAAATTTGTTTTTAGAGAAACTTTTGGTGTACCTCAAGAGTTTTGCAAGTAACCCTACATCGGACAACCGATATAAATCAAATACTTGCCTCCAATTTAATGAAGTAATGGTAAAGTGTGTAAAGAGGACGTAAAAATTAGCGGGAAATAAAATAACTTCTGTAACGTGTGCTTTTATTTTGAAAGTTGAATTTCTAAACAAGATGTGCTGTTATTTTGGCGAGTTCCGTCTTCTGACGTGTCGTGACGCTCTGAAATCCCTGCACGCTCACTGGGAAGCGTCCCGGAATTAACGGAGGAAAGAGACGGAGATAACGGTTCAGGTGAATTTCACAGATACCCGATAAACGGCACGGCTGAGTACGGCGGGCAGAGTGAGGAGTGACCGGAGGAGAGGGACAGTCCCCTCCGGAAAGCCCGTCGTTTTAGGTCGGTACGATGGGGGTCATCTCTGTTGCTCTTTCTTGGATATGGTTTTTGTACATGTTGTACCAAAACAAACACGTTAAGTTCATAAATAAAAAAATTACAAGCGAACAATAGTGGAAAAAGTATAAAACAGTGTAAAAAGGGGGTGTAATATTATTAGCCTTGGCTCTTCATTGTATTGGGACGAGTGTGTGTCCACTTAGGGCTAATCAGCTTTAGGCTGACTGACTGAGAAGATGAATTAAAATCTTTTCTGCTCTCAGCATGAGAGAGATGCTATCTGCTTACTCTCAACTGTTTATCTGACTGATTTAACTTTATGTGGAACTTTTACAAAAACATAAAGCAATCTTATCTTTAGTCACGAATAAAGGGCCAGCCCACTATATGTACATGTCAGTTTATCAGTGTGCAGCTGCACTAAATAGTCTTGCAATGTCTGGTGTGGTTCTGCAGGGCAGGGATGTTATTTTACACTGTGGGCCGCATGCAGCCCACTTGGATCAGAACAGACCTCTTTCTGTCAGTGTAAACTACACGTTCAATCTGAGATATCTCAATATAAGAAAAAAGAAGTGCAGTTTCAGCAGTAGGGCACAGTTTTTCTACACAATAACAAAATGCTGTAGTAAATGAAAGTAACCGTTACCACTAAACTTTGAGCTTAATTTGTAAGAAATAAGCAAAAGGGCAAAATTACAGAAAAAGTTCTGGGCACAGACTGTTCTGTGGTTACAAAATGTATTATTTGTTTTGAAATTTCAACAGTCGATAGTGAAAAAACAATAACTTTTATCTGATTTAAGTCTTTATCTACTATTTAAAGTCCAAAACTTATGTATCCTTCACATTTTCCAAAGCCTTCCAGGGGGCCTGAGCTTTGCCGTAGCGATTCTGGACCTGGGCCTTAGTTCTGACACTCCTGCTTAAGAGGACGCATTAGAAACTACCATATAAGTAGAGAAAGATTACAAACTCAACTACCAAACACATTCATTAGTCATTTTTGGACTAGAGAGCATTTGTCAATCAGTCAGTAAAGTAACAGCTGTGAAATGCAGAAAATCCTGTACACTATGAATTCAAACACACCTCCTGCCATATGTTAATGAGATGCAATAGTGTGAAAGACTGTCTATGATCACTTGAATTAGTATTCAAACAGTTAACAATTTTAAACCCTAAAATAATCATTTTACACTTTAAAATCTTTTTTTAAAAGAGTTCATTCTCAAACAATTGACTTTCTACACTCTTTCTCAGCGATGAGGCAGCAGGTCTGTCTGAGCCTCCCCCGTGGTGACAATATGGGCACAGCCTGTTCCTGCGTGCTCGTTTTCACCTCCTGCACAATTTCTACCGGCTGTTGCTTCTGAGAGTTTTTCTGCTGCTCTCTTCACAGCAGCAGATGGAAATTTTTGTTGAAGTGTTTTGTTTTTTTCCTTTCTTGTTAATAGTTTTGACACTGACTTGCTCTCCGTCTCTCTTTAACTTTGTGTAGATGTGGAGTCCCTTCATCCATGGCTGCAGCCAGATGACCTCCAGTGACTCCACCAGAGGACCCCTGCAGGGTGCGACAGATAAGCCAAAACATTATGACCGTTCACAACCAATTCCACTAAATGCCTCAAAGTAACTGAGGGTGGTCTCTGCTGCCTCAGGTTACCTTTAGAAGTGCAGATCTTTATGGTTTGGAGCTGTTTGGACTAGCACTGTGTGTATTTGGAAGTTGGTTATAGGAATAAATATTAATGTACATTCTCAGTTCCTACTAATTACTAATGCCTCATCTCTCTCAACACATAGAACCATCAGATTTCGATTCACTATGCAGTAACATCTAGAAAGAATCTGATTGTTCAGCTTCATTTATTAGCATGGAAATTATTCCAAATACACTGCATACCTGGATTGGAAACATACAGTTAAACATTATGAGTCATGGTTTGGCCTCCCCAGTAATATTATTGAAACTAGAGACTTTATAAAAGAGAGACACGAGACTCAACAAATCCTGAATATGAGAAGTTTGTAACTCTAATAATGGCCGTCAACCTCACCTGTCTCCCAACAGCCAATCATATTGTTGCACTGACATATATCCATTTGTTATGGAAGTAAAAAAATCAGCTGAGTGTCCTTATTCCTCTCAGCTTCCTGTGTCTATGGGATGAGCCATGAGTCATTGATCATATCCTAACTTTGGACTGAGCTGTTAAAGAAGCTGTAATGTGTAACTTTCAGCATGTGTGGTAAAAGTATAAGCTAAACTAAAAAAAACAAACTCGTGCAATATTTATATTTATATCCTGCTGACCCTTGAAAGTGAGCTTATGGTTCTCATTCATCCATTTAGTCGCCTAGAGATATGACCAAAATGTCTGTGGTAAGATTTGTTTCTATAAGGAGTTTGCTGTGACAGTTATATTTTACTCTTTTCAGTAGGGCAATATGGCCAAAAATATTTATCACGATATATATTTGAAAATTTGCAATAATGATATAACTGACGATATAATTGACGCGAGACAAAAAACTTTACAACTCCGCAACTTTATTAGTGCAAAAAAAACCCCCATCAATGTATTTTTACTTAAACAAGCAGCTGTTTTTTTTATGTGCATTAAAGTTATATAAAAATGTAAGGGTTCCTTGCTGACAGTTTAACCAAAAGGCATTTCCAGTGGAAATTGGCCGACATATCCTGAGCAGAACCATGTAAAATATCCACAAAACTTAAGGTTATACAGGTTATACACACACAATACGGTAATATTATGTTGAAGCACAGCACGTATCACTCAGCGAGGCTCCTGACTACGGTAGCCATAATGCTCGGACAATCCATCAAGCGGTGTGGCTTCGTAGCTACCAAAGTTGTACTAAAACATTTTTTGACAGATTTTCGAGCGCTGTGTACCACATAAAATGGGTTCGAGGTCAGTAAGCACAACCAGAATTCATACATAAGGCACTGTCGATTTTTCAGAAAATCAAAGAATTTTAAGAGCGACTTAGATTCCGAAAAACACGGTAATAACGACGGGCCGCTTGCATGCTCTACCAAAAAATGTGCTTTGTTGTGTATCTGACGGACGAAAGCCAAACCAGTTCCACACCACTGAAGTTGCAGCATTTTTACAAACCAATTCTGGTTCATCCGTTTCATTTAACGATCCGCTTTCGCCCTTCTCATTCTCCGTCGCTGCCTTACTTTTTCTGCCATGTGCGTATGAAAACAAAGGCACTGCACATGCGCGTTTTACCCATATTCTATCGCCATATTCCATTTTGTTATCATTCCTTTTTTTTTTTGCGCCTGTCCCGTTTGGTTCTTTTGTCATCAGAAATCTTGTCTAAAGGTGAGGAAAGATGCCCAACGGATTTACTTTACCAAATTGACCATCCCAGCCTTGCTGTAGTGGTCTATTTGATTCACCTTTTATTGTTTATTTTATTTATTTTTTATTTTCACTTGCTAGATATGGGACAGACTTGAATGAGGAAAAGAAAAGGGAGAAAAGAAGAGGGGAAAAAAACAGTGGAGAAGAGGGACGGGGATAAAGGGCAAAAAAACAAACCAACTAAATAAGCAGACAAAAAAAAATACATATATCGATCACCTGGATCACCTGTTGAGAAAGAAAAAAGAAAACAAGCAGAAGAAAACGAGAGCAATAGAATAAACAACATCACGATGATATATGGGAATATAACAGTAGCTACTAAATATTAAACATTATTGTGCAGCACGTAATATCGACATTTTCTTATCATTCCTAACATTATACCAGTATTATGAACTGTATGATATGGCCCAGCCCTACTTTTCAGTTTACTAATTTTCATCTGTTTGCAGTAAGACCAGCAATATTTCACCTGCATTAAATCACAATCATGTTTACATTTCCCTTCTTGACTGGAACATTTGGATCAGTTTTAAATCATATAACAAGCGATTAAATTACACAAGATCATGAGAAAAATCATGTTGACACCTCATGACCCTGATGAAGGCCACAAGCCGAAACGCGTTGGTCAATTATTAAAGTTGTTCATCTTCCTTCAAGTGTTGCTGGAGTTGCTGCATTGTGGCCTCTTTCACAGAAAGAAACCAAAACCTCAAACTTTTTATCTCATTAACTCTAGTGACCAAATATTTGGTGTAACATTTGAATTAGTTATGAAATTGCAGAAGAAAACTGTTGTTTTCTTTCCAAAGCACAGGCTGAATGAATCTCAAAGCTTTCTTTTCCTGCAGTGTTTTTTTTTCTTTTAAGGTGACTTATATCAGAAATATTGAAACACACAAACAAATATGGCAGGAAATTCTACCAGGTGCTGTTGAATTCATATCATGCTCTGCCTAAACCAGGACGGGCCAGGGATGAAATATGCAGAATAAATCCTCATCTGTGCACGTTGACAGTCCCGATTGAACCTCAGATATCTGATGCTAAGATGAGAGAAAAATTAAGCAGCCACTTCCCTCCTATTGCCACTGAACATAAGCTAAATTTAGCTCTCCTATTTTTGGACCATCACCCTCAATAAAACACATGATGCCGTGCAGAGATGAAAGATCTGCTTCTGTCCTCATTTAGGCCGCAGATGCGCCCACACACTCATACATGAGCATGAATGATCCAACCAGTGACTTCATGCACCAGTTAGCTCATCTTGCTGTCACATGTTGCTAATAGTAACAGCCCAGTTTCTCACATTTGCCTTTCTTTCATTTTTGAATTACAGCAGGATCTGCAGCACTGCACTTCAACACTGTTAACGGCTTTAACTGCCAAACAAGATGTACTTTGATATACGTAATCAGATCAGAAACTGTATATGGCAGCCCACCCACTTCTCAACCAGTTCAAACAAAGAAAAAGCCACACTGAGATCCTTTTATGTTAATAATATAAATTCAAAAAGAAAAGAAGAGAAAAAACAATCAAATGTTTTCCACAATAATTAGAGCTGCATAGAAAATAAATTATCTCATGGAGTAATTGATATTCTGATTTTCAGATATTATATCTGATCCAGCATCCATATGTTGTTGATAATCGTGAAATGTTTTTGGTTTTTTTTTAATCTAGTTAAATAGCTAAAACATCTGTTTTAAGTCTGCTCAAATGAATTAAAACTGACTAATAAATTATATTTTGCTATAAACAGTATGAGTGTACACAGTAAATGCATAAAGGCTATGCAGTGTTTGCTGCTGATGTTAGGATTGCACCTAGACATGACAGGCAATGTAGCTTATATGCACAATTGTATATTTATTGCAAGTGAACTCTTTAGGAATATATATAAAAGAGGGAATGAGTGATATCCCAGATAATTTGGGTAATGATTTAGAATTCACCCAAAGCAAGCAGAAGACCATCTGTGAATGCATATTATATTGAACCTTGAATAAATAGGCTACGGTAGCAGAAGACCACACTGGGTTTCACTGTTGTCAGCTAAGAACAGGAACAACAGCAAACTGAGGCTTCAATTCGCACAGGCTGAGCAAAATTAGACAACAGAAGACTGGAAAAACATTGCCTGTTCTGATGGGCCTCGATTTCTGCCGTGACATTCGGATGGCAGGTACTGAATAGGGTGTAGCAGTTAAGGTTGGTGGTGGTGTAATGATGTGTTCTAGGCACACTTTGGGCTCCTTAGCCATTGTCCTTTCCATTCTTTGCCAGTGTTTTTTTGATCAATTAAACTCTAATTAAATAGTGATTAAATGCCTCACAGAACTATCTTAATTGCTTGTTGTGAGTCAAGACAAATTACGGTTGTCTTGACTCACAGCAGGACTATAATTTAAGACTGCTGTAGTAAAAGGAGGATTGTGACTTCCATCTGCACTAATTTAAATTCAGTGGTATAGCTTTATTCTGGGACACATCTCTAAGAGCAGGAGCAAGACCCCCACCCCCCGAGGCTGGGGTGGAGATGGTTTGTAATGTAAATTTTGCAGATATGCAGGAACTGTACACAATCTGAAGCAGCTTAAATAGCGCGCCCTATATGAGATTTGCTAATTGGATGTGCGGAAGCTTATCAGCTGAGGCGTCAGCTGATGTGATCTGGGATTGAGATCAGCTGATCTGCCTGGATTGTGACTGAGATTGACCTCATGATCTGCCTGAAACAGTACTGTGCTCGGTTAATATAGAACAGAGAAAAGCAGGAAATCCTCTCGTCTGCCAAACTGCAATCAGTGACTGTTTCACAGTTTTTACTTGATGAGAGATTTCAGCAACGTTTCTCACACTTCCTGAAATTGATGGCCACATCACGTTACCATCTTTTAGAAATGTTCTGCTTGTTTGGGTTGAGCTTAGCGCCTATGCCATCTGCATGTCAGAATCTATTAAATGCATGCTGGGAACTGTCTCCATCTCCTTTCTCTTCAGCCTGACCATCCATCTGTCCACCTATTTTTTATCTGCAGTCTTTCCCCTCCTTCCTCTAAGATCTCCCTCTTCCACTCGCCCTCTCATTAGAGCTGCTGAATTATTTAACATCAGACAGTGGGCTTGGCTGCTGAGCCAGAAGGAGATGAAGAGGAGAGGAGGAAAAGCTGGAGAGACGGAGAAGCATGGAGGTGTCCGATACTGCGGGAAGTCGTGAGTCAGCAGGGAGAGAAAGGAGCAGTGGGAGGGAGGAGTGAAGGAGTTTATAGATAGCTTTAGGTGATACGACAGGAGAGAGTGGCGTCAAATGCCTCCCGGTGCGTTTGTGTCCGTGTTTGTGCATGCGCGCATCGATTGAGCGGAGAAGGTCATGGAGCTGAGAGGAGATTAGCAAACTAGACTCGGAGTAGGGGGAGCGCGGCAGCAGAGCTAACGCCTCCTCTGAATAGCGCAGAAACAGGAGGGCTCAATACAAAAAGGACAAGAGGAGCTGTTGCAGTATGGGGGAGAGCTATATGTACCAGCGACTCCCCTACACCAGAGGAGAGGGGGAGGGGGAGGATGAAGAGGCGGGAGACAGGAGTGTCGGTGGACAAATGGTAAAGTCTGAAGTTGTGGGTGGATGTGCAGCATCTCTTCTTCTCTGGCTGTAATTACACTATGTCTGTGTCTTTTTGTTCAGTGTTTTTCTATGAATATAAGTGTGGGTGTGGGGATGCAGGTGTATTGATCTTGGGTCTAATCTTACAACAGACACCAGATTTCATTTGATGTCTGTTTAAATTATTTAGTATCCTCATGGTTTAAAAAACAGTGTCTACTTTGTGAACCCTGTAACTGCACCAGTTATAAGTTAAACCAAAAAACTTCATTCTGAATTCAGTTTTAGGGTCTAAAATTACCCAACAGCAATTGACTATAAAGCAATAAATTAACAAACAAGCAAACAAATGTATTCCTGCCACTTAATTATGGAAGCTTGTTTCTGCATGTCTGCAGAGGTAATATCAAGTTAATTTGGGTTATTGTCTCAAAATTTCATGTCAAAATTTTGACTTACTGATTGAGTATCTCAAAATTTAAAGTTACTTTTGATTAAGTAGGTCAACATTTTGAAATTTTAACGTACCTCTGCCTGGATTTTTTTTTGTTTTGTTTTGTTTGTTCTGGTTTTTAATTGTGAATGGCAGACAAAAGCCTTCACACTTAATGTTGCTTCCGTTAAATTTTAACTATTTTGTGTTGGGGTCCTGAATCCAGAGCGAACCTGCTAATGCTAGTCCAATGCTTAAGTCATGGTTCCACAATTGGGGCTGTTTGAACATGCGTTTGTCTATGGAGTGGGGATTTCAGCCAACTCAAACATGTTTCTGTGCTTAATGTGCTGCTCCCAAGGGTAAAGTTTAGTTTTGCAAAGAGCTCTATGACAGCGCTGTATTAATGCGTTTACATCTTTTAATAGTTTTGAAATATTAGGATGAAGCTATACAAAAAGCAAGAAGCTAGAGCTAGTGGTTGTTTACCTTAGCTTAACAAAGACTGTAGACTACAGTTACAGACAAATGCTGTAAAGGTAACGCTAACAAACACTCTAAAGATCTAATGAACATTTTGTATCTTTATTAATTATCCAAGAAAATTGTCACTTCACTTATTCTGCCTCAACAAACACAGAATATTGCTAATTAGATGCGATTTACTTGGATCTTTCTCTTTCACATAGAGCCTGGCTAGCTCCTCTTTTCTTGGCTAAATTAAACCACTGTTGGTTTTAGGCTTGACATCAGTAAGTGAAGTTTGTATGTAAGAGTGACATTAGATTAAGGCAAAGTAAATGTTGTAGTATATTGTCACCGTATACGGTATACAATTAAAGCAATTAGTTAAGAGGAAATTGTAGTTTGCTTATCATGAAATGGTGCAAAACTGGTTTTAGTTAATAATTTAAAGTCTGTGAAAAACTTTAAAGGTCTTTCAACTTGTGAATCTGTGAATCTGCACATTTGCTGCACATGCAAAAATGACTCCTGCTTCGAGACACAAATTCCAGCCTTAAGGGGTCTCAAGCTAGTGTACTCCTCGTGTCTGCACAAAGCCTGGATAAGTGGGAGGGCTGCGTCAGGAAGAGCATCCAGCGTAAAATCGGTGCCAAATCAAATATGCAGATCTATCCACTTTGGCTACCCCTTGGGAAATAAAGGAGCAGCAGAAAGTACATTTTGCTGGGGAATCTGCAAAAAAAGATGAAACAGTAGCGTCCTAAACAATTGTCAGAAAATGTGTTTGTTGAATCTTGAAAGTCATTTTCAGGAGTAAAAATGCCCCAAATTTTCTTACTCCAGCTTCTTAAAATATGAGCACTTATTGTTTTCTGTTCTTGATGCTTTTCCAGATATCTAATCATTACATTGGTGCTGCAGATGTCACATCCCATCAGTCATTTTGGCTTTTCATAGCTGAGAGTAGCTCCTGCACTTAGAGCACACATTACAGTGTGCCCATTAATGGGGTCCATTAACATCACGCTCAGTAATGGAACAATTCAATCGCATAAGCAGAGCTATGTTAAAACTGGAGGCTGTTAACAGCACTGTATGCATCCTGATGCAGGTGAAATGTGTGTTTGCTGTGTAGATGCAGTGTGAGGAGGGCACAGAGTGGCTGCTGGAGCTGCTGACAGATGTGCAGCTGCAGCAGTACTTCCTTCGGATCCGTGATGATCTCAACGTCACACGACTCTCACACTTTGACTACGTCAAGAATGAAGACCTGGAGAAGATCGGCATGGGACGCCCAGGTACCTCTTTAAGTGTTTTTCACCCCAAACCTACGTGATAAACAGGTAATCTAAACAAATATCAGATGTGTCTGTGTGTTATCTTTTAGAAAAATACACTATAAACATACAATAAAATCCAGGTTTATTTGTGTTTGTATTTTTGCTGGTCCAGGTCAGAGGAGGCTCTGGGAGGCAGTCAAGAGGAGACGAGCCCTTTATAAAAGAAAATCCTGGATGAGCAAGGTGCAGTACCTCTCCTGTCCTGAAAGTTGCTCAAGCAAGGCTGCAATCTCACAATATGATATTCATGTATAAGCTGCATTTGTAAAAATGTCTGCTTTCACCCTCAGGAATATTTAGGAAAAGGAATTTTAGTTTGTATTGATGTGGCTTTGATTCTAATTTTATTTTATTTTTTCATGTTATGTCACATGGTCTATGTGTGTCTTTTATCAAAATAGGTTAATTTAGATTCATTCAGATTCAAATCAAGCGTGTTCGCATGCATAAGAAGTTTCTGGCCCTGCAGGTGTTTCCAGTGAAACGACCGGACGCTGACACACAGCAGCCCCACGGGGCATCGTCTGCCGCGGCCCCGGCCAGTAGTGAGTCAGGGGCCGCGCTCACCTGCCTGATTAGAGAGTCGGAGCTTCAGCTGTTTGAGCGGCTTGGAGACGGGACATTCGGGGTGGTGCGGCGAGGAGAGTGGACTGCACCCAATGGCAGAGTGGTGAGATGAAGAAACACAGTATGAGGCAGCTGAGAATGTATGACATAGAGGCTCAGGGTGTGTTTGCCCACAAACAAGCCACTTGGGTCCCATCTAGGCTAAGCATGTGGGTCCCATAGCAGTTTATCCCTTTTGGGCCTGTAAGAAATATATCTGTGGGCAACTCGTAGTCTCCTTGCATGAGAAAACCTACGTAGGAGGTAGAAAGGGCAAAGATGCCATGGGCTCTGTGTGCACACCAACTAGGGGCCCACGTAGGATAAATGTGGGTTTGCAGCCCCACAGTTCACCCACAGCTACCCACTGAGGGCCCACACTGGCATGTTGGCTGGTATATTATTTATAAAAAAGAAACATTATACAAGGAAATGTGACTATTCTGGAGAAGATGAAAACACAGAACATGTTTTAGTACACAGTCAGAAATATGAGGCTGAGAGAAGGTGACTGATTCAAACCATTTTAGTAAAATGAATCTTATCGATATACTGAAAAAGAAGTGAATGTTATCAGTCCAATCTTTCATTTTCTGAAATATCACGCGTGTTCTGCGGCCCACTGTGGGTTGTGTGGGTCTGCCCGCAGCGAGGCCACACATGCCCCAAAAGGACACATTTGCTGGGTATTTGTCACTTCCTCTTAAGTTAGAGCATCCCATTTGAACTCCACAAAGTGATTTACTTATTTATTTTTTACAGAGGTTTCTCTAAAATCAGCTCTCCTTTTCTTTGTAGTTGTCAGTGGCAGTAAAATGCCTGAAATCAAATGTACTGGACTCAGACGGTCTGGATGATTTCATCAGAGAGGTGAATGCCATGCATTCACTGAGCCACCAAAACCTCATCCGCCTGTATGGCATCGTCCTCACACAGCCTATGAAGATGGTAATCCATGAGACACACACACACTTATAAGAGGGAGTTTGTCCTCTTTTTGAGAACTTGATTTATTTCCAACAGTCGATACATTGTAGCTGCTGAGCTATCAGATGTTTTCAGTGATTTTACGCTGAATGTTTCAGAGCTATTAAGCTCAGTTTAGCCTGCAGGAGTTTCTGCTGCCTCAGGTCTGGCTACTTTAGAATAGCCCTGAATATAAGATCAGTGTTTCCCACACACAGAGGAAATTCAAGTACAAAAGAGTTCACACAGTCTACAAGTTAAAGATTTGCCGCTTCCAGATGTAACATATTTTTTAAAAAAGCACTGAAAAACAGTACAGACGGGATTATATATTTTAAAAGCAGTGCACAAAACATAAACACAATGAGCTCTGAGCACATTTTGTTTGTTGGAGTGTAGGTGACTGAGCTGGCTCCTCTGGGCTCCCTGTTGGATCGGCTCAGAAAGCGGCAGGGTCACATCCTCATCTCCTCGCTGTGTAACTATGGCGTGCAGGTCAGTTAATGCCGAAAGGAAAAAACCCCACAATGAAATTCAGTTTTATCACACTGTTCTCTCTAATTAGATTTTCTTGAGTACAGTTTCCATAATATTTGTACATTTGTTTAAATTTAAATATTTATTTGTTGGAGATACAGCTCTATTTTATGACATTTCCCATGTGTAAGAATGCAAAAATGCTCCCATCTGTCACTCCACACCTTCTCCACAGGTGGCCTGTGGGATGGCTTACCTGGAGCAGAAGCGTTTCCTCCACAGGGACCTCGCAGCCCGTAATGTGCTGCTGTCCACCAATGAAACTGTGAAGATTGGAGACTTTGGCCTAATGAGGGCACTGCCTAAACACACCGACCAATACGTCATGGAGGAAGGCCACAAAATCCCTTTCCCATGGTGAGAGTGACTTTTTTTGTCTCTACATACTATCTGTGTTTCATTATCTCAGCGTCTCAGTTGTTTTTCACCGATCTCTCCAGGTGTGCTCCAGAGTCTCTGAAGTCTCGCACTTTCTCTCACGCATCTGACACCTGGATGTTTGGGGTCACCCTTTGGGAGATGTTCACCCACGGACAGGAGCCGTGGCTGGGTCTGAATGGGAGCCAGGTGCATCTTTGAACAACCCTCTGACATAAAAAATAAAATAAATGAATTATTCATTAGCTTCAGCTAATCACGCCATTATTTATGTGTCGGTTTACAGATCCTTCACAAGGTGGACGTGGAAGCTGAGAGGCTGTGTAAACCAGACGATTGTCCTCAGGATATCTACAATGTGATGCTGCAGTGCTGGAGCCCCAAACCTGAAGACAGACCAACTTTCATTGCCCTCAGAGACTTCCTGCTCGAGGTAGCACAGTAGTTTGAGTAAAACACTGTCGATCGTAATCACTAAATGTGCTTTAGGAAACGATTCTTTGTTGGCTGCAAGTATGTATTCCATGTCTAAAGGCTGTCTTTGACTCTGCTGGTGACACTAACGACACTGTGTGTGCTCTGCAGACCATGCCCACAGATATGAGAGCCCTGCAGGACTTTGAGGAGGAAGACAAGCTCCAGATTACAATGAATGATGTTATCACCATCATTGAAGGAAGGTCAGTGTGTGATGTTTTGTTAGCTAGAACATGCCTGTAAGGCATCCTTTTAGCCTGATTTTGAGAGAGCAAGCAGTTTCTTAATCAGGTTAGTGGGTTTGAGAGTCGTGCTTATGTAAGTGCCTACTACACAACGGATCTCCCGTTGAAACTGGATTCCTTACATTGTAGAAAATTACTGCAATTATAATCTTATGACTTCCTTATCATATTAATATGCGTGTGTGCATCGTATATATTGTATGTCTGTAACTACCTAACTACTAAATTAAAACCCAGAAGTTGGCAATTAAGAACGTGTACTGCTACAAGAATGCACATTACTGTAGGACAGTCACCACCTTGTTTTCATACCTGTTTGTGTGTTTTCAGGGCAGAGCACTACTGGTGGCGAGGTCAGAACAGGCGCACACTGCGTGTTGGTCAGTTTCCCCGTCATGTAGTGACGTCAGTCGCCGGTCTTTCCGCCCAGGACATCAGCCGGCCACTTAAACACTCTTTTATACACACTGGACATGGAGACACAGACCCCCAGAGGAGCTGGGGACACGCAGACCGCATAGACAGGTTAATGATACAGTACCTACAGTAATGTAGTGTCATACAGTGTGCTTCGTCAGATGTGACTGTGCTTTCTGCGTCCATGGATGGCTCTAGGCTGCTGGGCTAATGTTAGAGTCCCACCACAAGTCCAGAACGCAGAAATAGAAGACTGGAAAATGAATCTATTACAGAATAGACTCTTCTTTAAAACAGGTTAGGAAGGAGGATTTATAGATTTGTGTTATTTACATTAGGATTCCACAATGATAAGGCAGGAGAACAGATAACAGTTCTAAAAAAAAAAATCAGTTTGAAAGAAGAAAAATCACATAAAGCCAAAGCACTAAAATTGCGTTTTAACTGAAACCATGCATGTACTATTTTAAGACTGCCTATACTGCAGCTCCCCACTAGAGGGCAGCTGTGTATCATGCATAGTTTAACAGATGTTTTGCTGTTGAGCTTTAGAGGATTTTAGAAGACACGTCCACATCACTGCACTGTTTGCAACAATAGAGGAGTAGTGAAATAATTTTACTGATGTTCCAGTTCCTACAACGGGATTATTAACATGTTATTAACAAGTATGTTTATTAGCTTCAACCATCTTCAGTATGAGTTAAAGGACAGGACTTGGACTTATTTTCAATTTTAAACTTTTATTACATAAAAATGATTTTCTTTCCTTAGCCTGTACTTGGGGAACCCCATGGACCCTCCTGATGTCCTGGGAATGGATTCAGGCATTGCGAGACCGACCAAACTTCCCAACCGTGCCAAGAGTAAATTCATTTGTGCCGTGAGACTGTATTTTTGCTGAATAGTGATCTAACTTTTCTGTTACACCGATGCATGTCAAATCGAACCTAAACGCCTTTGTCTGTTTTTATCAGAGCTACCTCCCCCTCGTCCACCCCAACCTGCCGTTCTGCTCAAGAGTGAGATTTTTTCTTTAATCCTTCAAACACATGCATGTCAGTAGAAGCAATTATCTAAATCTAGAGTTTCATGTGTGTCCAGAGCCGTTCTACGACTCTGTGATGGACGATTACGATGACGAGGAAGACGCCAGCGCGTCGTCTGGGTTGAAGAAGCTGGGAGCATCCCTAGGTCTGAAGCTTCGGCCGTGGGAGGGGACAGGCGTGCGTTCAGCCAAGAGCGAGGTGTCGCTTATTGACTTCACCGATGACAGTTTCAGCTCTACCACACCTTCTCCGCTCACTGAGTCTCGGCAGCTGGATGAGGACACCCTAAAGGTAGCTCAGACCTGAGTCAGACTGTAATAGTTGATGCTCTTACCCTCATTAGTAAGAGATTTTTTTTTTTACTTCACCTAATGTGACTTCAAGACTGCATTGACCAATATGAGTCCCATTTCCCCTTTCATTATGGCCTAGAACTGTCTTTTAATGAACTGTTGAGGGTTGATCAAGCTGAGGTTGGCATGATTCTTTTCTTTCTTTGAATGTCACCCACTCCCTGAGTGGAACCATCCTGTAATCACAGCAGAGGGGTCTTATATTCCCAGCTCATCTGGAGAATTAGCCATCTGATCTTTTCAGTTCACCCTCTACAACTAAACAATGATTGTGATGTAGTTCAAAGGTTTTCAAGACACGAGGGACCTTACACGGCCACATGCATGGCAGTATCCTCAATCAAGTGTAGGTGGTGCACACACAGCTTGAAATCTTTGCCAGTACTCACAAATGATGAGCTGTCTTGTTTCCCAGAGACAGTGGTCCAACCTTTGGCCTAGAAATGTCATAAATAACCCCTTCCACTTGAATTCACCCAAGGCGCGTGCAATGTGATGGATGATCAGTACTTATTGATTGATAATGTACACGTTCACGCTTTAGTGGTCTTCAGCGGAGTTGCACAGCAATTCCACCTCATACCTTCAGTCTGCCTTCAATCATCCTGACCAAGCTGCAGCTTCATGATATTTATACTGAAGTTTTTGAAGTAAAAGTAAAATTTATTTATATAGCACTTTTTAAGACAGGAAGCTATTACAAAGTGCTTCACATGGGAATAGAAAAGCATTTCAAACAAATCAAGTCACTTTTAGTGTCACGTCACATTACTGGTACACTGGTACAGCACATGTGAGCAAGCTTCACAGGCAACAGTGGTGTGCAAAAAATACAAGAAACATAAGAAACAAGCCAAATATAAGAGCAGGAATGTGAGAATTATAAGAATAAATATGTACAATTTTAAGGATGTATGCACATTAGTAATATCTATGCCAAAGTGTGTGTGTGTGTGTGTGTGTGTGTGTGTGTGTGTGTGTGTGTGTGTGTGTGTGTGTGTGTGTGTGTGTGTACACATACATATATGTAAAATATACAGAGGTCAGCAGTGTGAATATTGTGCACAAAAATGGCATATATGTACATTATGGAGTGCATAGTGTTGAAGTTCCGGTAGGTGAGAGTGAGGTGTCTATGCAGTGTTCAGCAGTCTGGTGGCCCGAGGGAAAAAGCTGTCCCTCAGTCTGCTGGTTCGGGACGGATACTGCAGTACCTCCTGCCTGACCGAAGTAGTTTGAACAGTTTATGGCTGGGGTGACTGGAGCCTTGATGATCCTACCCACTTTCCTCAGGCAACACCACCACCTCCAATTATCCTTTCAGAACACAGCACCACTCTCTGGAGAGCTTTGCAGTTGTAACCGGTGCTGTTGCCATACCACGTGGTGATGCTCTTAATGGCACAGCAGTAGAAGGTCCTGAGGATGTGGGGGCTCATGCTGAATCACTTCAGACTCCTGAGAAAGAAGAGGCACTGCTGCGACTTCTTCACTGTTTTGTGTGTACTCACCATGTGAGATCCCTCGCCAGATGTCGCCTAGGAAACGGAAGCTGCTCACTCTCTCCACAGCAGCGGTGTTGATGGTGATGGGAGTGTGTGCTTCCCTACACCTCCGGAAGCCCACTATCAACTCTTTTGTCTTTGTGAGTTTGAGGGTGAGATGGTTGTCTTGGCACCAGTGTGTCAGGGCGCTGACCTCCTCCCTGTAAGCCATCTCATCACCTTTGGTGACCACCACCACCAAACAAACAATATAACAATATTGAATAATTGAAACTTGTGACTAAAACAAAACTCTAACCCTGGAGGAGGTGGACCTTAATAGGTCAACCAGAAATGACCACTTCCAACTTCTGGGTTCTGTAATAGTTCTTTAAACAGAGCTGTACTGTTAGCTAAACAAGGTTAACTTAATATCTTGGCTTGAACATTAAAAAAAAGAAAGAAAGAGGATAGCCAGACCTTTGCAAAACAATTTTTCAGGATTTTCTGGCTGAAAGTCAGGTTTTATTGACCAACAGTGGGTAACTATGCATAAATAAATATAAATGTAATGATGATTTGATGGAAATCGGTGCATTTTCTGGTTATTTCTGAAGAATTAATAACGACATATGTGAGTAATTCAAACCCCAGTGAACACAAAGAAGTAATATTACTGCAGCAGTGATGATTTCCTTTTGGCTCTGGCTCAAACTTTGTTTTTGTTATGCAGGAAAAATCTTAATAACGTTGGATAACTTTTCCTTGTATCTATTTGTCTTCTCAGGACACTCCCTCCATTCTGGACTGGCCTCTCCCCCAGCCAGCGTACGATGAAGTTACTGCAGAGGCTGAGGATCAATCAGAGGACCAGGAAGTGCGGTCCATATACAAAGGGTTGACTGAAGAAGCTTCTTCATCCGCTGGTGGTGGCTTGACAGGAAGGAGCGAATCCCAGTCAGCTGACCTCTTCCAGGAGCTACAGAGGGAGGTAGTGAAAGCTGTATTAATGCCATTCGGGATCGATTTTTACTTTTAAATTATCACCCAAGCTAACATAAAGCTGCTGTTTCTCTGTTGATGTAGGTGATGGTGAAGCTGCAGGTTCCAATGGCAACAGGCCGCTCCCTCCCCTCCTCCCCACTCCCCATGCCTCTGGCTCCTTTGGGCCCGCACCGACAGATCCATCTTCCCCCTCCATCTCCCTCGTCTGCCTCCTCCTTTGCCTCCTGCTTTGAGGACAGGCCTGTGCTGCCTCCTCGCAGTCCCGTCCCTCCTCTGCGTCCCTCCAAACACAACTTCTCCGCCCGTGCCATAAACCCAGAAGCACGCACCAGCTCCATTTCACTGGGCAACGAAGATGACACACCCCCTCAGATCCCACCCAGAGACCACGCCTTTTCTCAGCCAGGCTCCCGCTCCTCGTCACCTGTAGCATTGCCACCTCCTCCTCTCACCGTCTCGCCCCGTCGGGCATCGGGACTGCTGGGTCCACTCCTGTCCTCCAACTCTCCATCGTCGTCTTCCTCTTTGCCTCAAGCTTCATCCCATTCCTCACGCTTAGGACTTCCTGGCTCATCGTACTCCTCCACGTCCTTACTGGATCCACTCGCCTTTCGTGAGGGGCGTGGCCTTTCCTCACTGATTGACAGTTCGCAGAGCTCTGCCCCCGTCCCACTGCCGGAGAGACCAGCTTTTCTGGAGAGGTGAGTTTTTCATGGAGGCAGATTTTTATGGGTGGAGAGCAAAAAACGAATTTGTTCCCTTGATAATTTATATTTCTTCCAGAGCATATATGTATAAACAAAAAATAGTCCTCAAATGTAATGTTGGGGTAACATTATATTTTTGCCAGCTCAGTGTTAGAGATTTTTATGGCTCTGACATCAGCACTGCACCCTACAAAAAAAAAGAGGATTTGAGGACTTGATAACATGGGACCAATCAAGTGAAATGGTACACGCGTACCTGGGGTGTTTGTGCATGTGAGGGATCATCCAATTAACCCCAGCATTGCGTGACACTAACTAAATGGCACGTGTGCTCCTTCTTCAGCGCTTACTGACTTTACACGGATATATTTATTTCCAAATTTCCCACAAGGTAAATAACAAGTGAAAAATATCCACTATTATGTGAATAACACCTAGGTTGAAATGTGACATAATTTTTATTTATTATTATTTATTTTCATGAAGATCAGGAGCTAAAGTGAGTCATCAAATCACTTGGCATGAGGCATTGCTATTTTATTAGCATTTGTTGTAATAGAATATTTTTTCAGCTTGTTTGAATTTGTCGTCAAGCTGTTGAAACAAAGCTCACATCTGTGTGCTGAGTTCAGGGGGGACCCCAATACAGAAAACAAGCAAGCTTTTAAACCAGATACCAAAGACAAAGAGGAGCTGGCAAGTGGTTGCGCTCACCAACCACTTGCCAGTTTGGACCTCATTTGTCCTTCATAGCATCCTTAAGTCTTCATACCATAGATTAACGAGGAGCTGGAAACATTCCTCAGATATTTGGGTCCATATCGACATAAAAGCATCACACAGGTGCTGCACATTCGTGATGCCAATCTCCTGTTTCACTGCATCCTGAAGGTGCTCTAATGGACTGAGACGTGGTGACTGTGGAGGCCACATTTTACTCATTTTCATTTTGCAAAATATACTCATGTATGCTGTGGTGTTTAAGTGACACTCATTTGGTGCCAAGAAAATATAATCCACATCATTACACAACCACCACCAGCCTGAACTGTTGATACACGGCAGGATGGATCCATGATTTCTGACCCTACCATCTGAATGTTGCTGCGGAAATATACTCCTCAGACAAGGCGCCAGTCTTCCAATCTTCAGTAATTCAGTTTTAGTGAGCCTGTACAAACTGTAGTGTCAGTTTCCTGTTTTTAGCTGACAGGAGTGGACAGGAGGTTTGACATGCAGTCGTCTTCTGATCAGCTCAAAGCAGTCCGGCCTTTCTCCTCTTACCTCTGACATCAACAATGCAATTTCACCCAGAGAACAAAAAAATCCCAGAAAAGAGCAGACAATAAGAGTGGGGCAGACAGTCGCACCGGCGGGAAATTAACCAAAAGTAACGTACAACTGGAACAAGATACAGAGGAATCGTAATTAGAAACTAATGAGAAATTTGACATTTTACACAGCATCCCAACTTTTTAAGTAACACAGTTATGAAAGCAAATAAAAGCTTATGCTAAATAAATGTTTTATAGTTGGAAAATGTCGTCAGAGACTTATTATTACGAGAATTTCTTCAGTGCAACAGTAAAATTTCAGATGTCATTCACAGAGAAACATCATCAGCTAAGGGGCGATGGTGGCTCAAGAGCTGGCAGTTTGTCTTGTAATCAGAAGGTTGCCGGTTTAAGCCCCGGCTCGGACAGTCTCGGTTGTTGTGTCCTTGGGCAAGACACTTCACCCATTGCCTGCTGGTGGTGGTCAGAGGGCCCGGTGGCAATAGTGTCTGGCAGCCTCGCCTCTGTCAGTGCACCCCAGGGTGGCTGTGGCTACAATGTAGCTTGCCATCACCAGTGTGTGAATGACTGAATGTTGTGTAAAGCGCTTTGGGGTCCATAGGGACAAAGTAAAGCGCTATACAAATACAGACCATTTACCATTCAAAATAATTCATATGCCATATTTCATGTTTCTTAACAGATACGGAGCAGCCAACATGGCGGCAGTCAAACCTATGATGCAGCAGCACCCTAGTGGAGCCAAACCGAACACCTCCTACAACAACAATAACGGCCGAGCTGCAGCTCCCAGCATTCAACGGGAACAGAGCATCACACAGGTGAGGGAGATCATAAGGAATGTCACTTTTTCTATTAAAACAAAAAAGTCATAACTTTTATTTGTTGAGAGTCACAGAAATGACAAACACCGAATGCTGTTGTTTTCCACAGGCAGACAAATTAGAGTCACTGATTTCTAGATAACACATGAAAAGCTAAATTGTCCCTTTTTATTGAATTCACATCCTTTTATCAACAAAGCTTTTAATTGTGAGAATGTAATGCTCAAAAAGCTGCAGATTTGAATCATATTCATATGGTTTTAACATTACCTGAGGAAGAATAATATTAAAAAAGAAAATCATTAACTTTATTACTAATTTCATTGGGACTGCGAATTAGGGAAAAACTTCAAGGGGCTTGTGGCTAATTTAAAAACAGTTTGATTCATTGCATAAGTGACTGAGAGAGTTTGAAAAGAAGGAAACCTGCTCGTTTTGTCACTTCTTCTCTTTGTACAAGCATGGTAACAAATGTGCCCACGCAGAGTTACTCTCCGAAATAAAAGTAGATTTCTTTTCATGTGTATCCATATGACAGTTGCACTTCTTTAAAATGCAAACATGACGTTAAGTTTATTGTCTGATTGTCAGGTCCAAGGAGCTGTGCACGGTGTCACGATAGAGGAGTGTCAGGCTGCTCTGCAGAGCCACGAGTGGAGCATCCCTCAGGCCATAAACCATTTAAAGGTGCAACTGTCTGTCTATACACTTTCCTAGTTTATTTGTTGCCGTTAACAAAGAATATATAAATGAATCAGAGCGCAAAAAAGTGACATATTAACAGCTATTAAGTGTGTTACCTCTTGCAGTTACTGATGGACCATGAACTGCTCTGTAAACTGTGTGATCCAACATAGTAAAAAATTGAAAACAGAATTGCTGAAAAAGAAAAGAATCAATGTGTTGCAATAGCCGAAAGTCCAGACCTCAGTGGGAAGGTATGAGAGCTGTGCATAAATGAATGCACTTAAACCTCAATGAAGCAACTATTAAAGAAGAGCGGGCCAAAATTCAAGCTTGTGATGTCAGATACTGATAAAGTCCTACAAAAAGCAATTACTTCAGATTATTGCTGCTAAAGGTGTTTCTACAAGCTATTAAATCATGGGGTGTACTTAGCTTTCCACATGCTGATTCTACATTTTGGCTTAGTCTTGTTACATAAAGACAAGACTAATAATGACACGTTCAACCATAGAACTGAAAGAGGGTTGTATACCAGGGATTGTAAACACACACATTGAGTTAGGGAGGTTACTGATTGTTTTTGTCCTGTGCTTTTAAAGGTCTTATTATAATTAATGAAACTGGATTAAATTGTTTTCTTTCAATTTTAACATTTAAGCGATTCAGTGGCTCTGCTTTTGAGAAGTACATAGGTAGCTAAAGTTTATTGTCATCATAAAGGTTAGGATGTGGGAGCTTTTCTGTTGCTAAAGAAAGCCAGTGTTCATGCTGCAAAAGAGCATCAGAACAGCAAGAAGAGAGTTAAATGTAGTAAAAACAATGATGGTAAATCACGTGTCTAAAATGCTTCTTTCACCATCTGCGCTGTAGGTGGAGCAGCTGTTTCGGCTAGGGCTGCGTTCAAGAGCCGAGTGCGAGGAGCTGCTGCAGCATCACCAGTGGGACCTGGAACATGCCAGCACGGTCATGCTGGACACATACGGACCACATCGCAACAGGTAATCAACAGTAAATGGACAGAAAAGAGCGGATGCCCACTTTGTTTTTTGTAGTACTGAGCTCTGAGTTACTACTGTCTGTAGCGGCTGATGTCTCTCCCAGGTTGAAACCTGCTTTTAATGTGCCGCTAAGTTTGTCAGCATGACATGACAGCACAAGCACAAATGTGCTAACGATCCATCTGCTTCCTCCATCCTCCTGTTAGACTGCTGCTCCGGTTGCTTTTAAGGAAGATTTTATACACTTCTTAACCTGTGGCTGTCAAATTTCTGACTTGTTGACACAGTGAGAAAAAGAACTTGAGCTAAAATAATCTCTCAAGTAATTTTCTTATTTTAGATTTTCAGTTGGTCATATTGGAAAGAGTGTTTGTAAAAAAATAAAAAAATAAAACCTCAAGTTCTCATTTTTACTTTTATCTAACTTTATGGATTTTGCTTTTGTCATTCATTTATTTGTTGTCCACAGTAAGCATCATTATATGTCAGCTCAGACACAGCTGACACTCGGCGATCATTGTCTCATCAAAGTAATAAACTTTTGTCACCTGCTACTGTCACTAGGGGGCAGTGTCAAAAGTATGTGGAACCGCTGAATGTGGGAGCTTTTTGGAGCCAGAGGTAAATTATCCACTAAGACTTGCAGGCTTGATTTGTAAAATACAGACACAGACTCCTGCTATTAAGTTTGCAGTAAGATAAAGTATCTGGATTTCTGTTTGTACAGTTGACTACACTGCAAAAATTAAAAAAGAAAAAAGGAAAAAATAACAGCACAAACGTGGTCAAGAGGAGGTCAGCAAGTCATATTCTGCTGTGGTGACAGCTAACAGAAAACCAGCAGCCTCGTAAAAATCCATCTGTCATTCACGCATCCCCAATAAAAATGTGAGCAGGTGAGCTTAGTTAGAAATATGAGTAACTGTGAACAGGAAATGTAGATGTAGAGGCAACATGTTTATTTGTTCTGTAAGTTTAGGAATTTTAACACACGATTCACTGCTTTTTTTTTTCTAGCCAACCTCCAGTGGCCACTACAGGAAGTGCAGTTTTTGGCTTCATTTTTCAGCCCTGCTTAGAGCTTAAACACTCAGCGTTCAGCGATTGTTTGCTGTTGTACAGAATCCTAAACAAAGAAGCTGATATTGTACATTGTTTTTCTGCTTCTTAGGAAGTGAGAGCAGGAGGACAAATTGAGCGGCAGTCACCTTCTGACAAGCTCCCGAGCTCATCTGGATCAGCGCGCTGACACAGAGTCGGCAGGATGACTCATTGCTCCAAAGACCAGAGACGCTTTTTAATGACCATTAAAAAGCGTCTCTGAAGCAGCATGTGTGAATACCTGCTACTACCTGACCTGTGTCACTCGCATGCTCACTATAACCTAAAGGAGCAGCTGTTACATGATTCACAATATTTACTTGAACAGTTGTTATTTATCTTTTTTTTTGGTTCTTTTTTTTTTTATCATTGCATTAATCCAGAGTTTGTTTCAGCTGGTAGCTGCTGCAGACGTTTTCTGGTTGTGAGGTTGTTGTAGAGGCCTGTGTGTGTGTGTGTGTGTGTGTGTGTGTGTGTGTGTGTGTGTGTGTGTGTGTGTGTGTGTGTGTGTCTGCGTGCGTGTGTGTGCATAAGCTTACTGTAATGTCAAATGGCTTTTTGCTGTCAAAAAGAATCAGGGAGGTATGAGCTGGCGTATAGTTGCACTTTTAGGAAAAATATACAATTAATGTTGTATAAAACATTTTACCGAGCATGTCAACAAAGATGCTAACTGCTGGTCAGAAGAACAATCTATCAGTGAAGTGAAAATGTTGATATGACTGAAGGCATATCAGATATTATTATTATTACTGTATTTTTGTGTCTTAAAGGTTCCACGTGGAGTTTTCATGTAAAAAGGCATTCAAAAGTCTTGAAACCTGCATTCTTCACATCCCAGCATGTCGTCGTCTTTCCTGCCGTCACTGGCAAATTGCAATGTGAATCGTAAAAACTGCTTCATAGTGCTTTGAGAGTTCAAGAACTCCACAGGTTGCCTTTAAGCAAAACATTTCTGGCTTTACAACAGCAGGAATTCTGAGTGATGTCTTTAGTTTTTATTATAGGAATATTCCTACCTTTTCCTCGTGGATACAGGGTATTAGTCAAATCTCTGCACATTAGATATCTACTGCTACTTTAAACTCATGGTTATTATATCTTACTGTGATTCTGCTGTATGATAATCATCATGCTGAAGAACCTGTCACGCACTTGATTTAGTGGGCTACTGCTACGTGCTGTCGATGCCAAATTTCATAATGCGTGTGCAGATATTAAAAATTTTAACAGCTACATGGAAAAGTTTCTTTTTTTTTTTACAAAAAAACAAACAACAAAACTGGAAAGTTAAACTTCAGACAGGTGGTAGCAGCTTGGTGAATATGTTTATAGCAGTCATAACTCAGTATGTGTGAAGCATTCAGTTAAGCTCAACTATGAAATCTGTTTAATGTGACACTGACTATAATGTACTGTTTAATCTGAGTTGCTTACAAATGTAAAATGCAAATATGGCCTTCGTTGTTTTATAATAAACTGTAATCTCATTTCTGAAAGCTTTCCTGTGGTTATTTCATTAGTTGGATACAGCGGGAAGACTGGAAGACACAAAGCGGAGATGGAACTCTACATATGTGGTTGGCAAAGATGTTAAGGATATGGAAGTCTGATTTTAATGGGATAAACTAATCCTTTGATTAAATAATGTCAAATTAACTGAAAAAATCCCCCTAAAACTATTTTGTTTACACCAGAGCAAGTGGACCCTGAAGCACGATGTGACACTGGAATCAGGCTAAGAGAAGATGTAAGGGAATGGGAGCATGGATCCTGAGGCTGCGTTCTCCGAGTGGTAAAAGTGAGTGGGCAGGTATTAAAGGTATCTGATTCGGCATGAGCCCCCGCATCCTCAGGACCTTCTATCGCTGTGCCATTGAGAGCATCCTCACTGGATGCATCACCACCTGGTATGGCAACAGCACCGCCTACAACTGCAAAGCTCTCCAGCGAGTAGTGCGGTGCTCTGAACGGATAATTGGAGGTGAGCTTCCCTCCCTCCAAGACATCTACAGGAAGCGGTGCCTGAGGAAAGCGGGGAGGATCATCAAGGACTCCAGTCACCCCAGCCATAAACTGTTCAGACTGCTTCCATCAGGAAGGAGGTTCTGCAGCATCCGGTCCCGTACCAGCAGACTGAGAGACAGCTTTTTCCATCAGGCCATCAGACTGCTGAACACGTCATAGACACCTCAGCTTCACTACTGGAACTTCAACATTATGCACTCCACACTGTATATAAATGCCACTTGTTTTGCACATATTCAACTCTGTATATTTTATATATTTTATTATTATTATTATTATTATTATTTTATTTTATTTTTTTACTATTTAATTTGTAAAAATGTGTACACACACACACACACACACACACACACACACGTAGGAAAATATTTAGTATACACATCCAGAAATGCATACACTATTATATATTGTACATATATTTATTAGTTTCAGGTTGGCCATTCTTGTATTTTGCTCGTTTGTGTTGTTGTGTTTGCACATCTCTGTTGCTTGTGGGGCTCGCACACAAGAATTTCACTCGCATGTGCTGTGCCAGTGTGCCTGCACATGTGATGTGACAATAAAAAGTGATTTGATTTGATTTGATTTGATTTGATTTGTGTGGCCTCGACACAGGAAAGCCAAAATTAACCCCTGAGATTGTTTCCTCGGGGAAACACAAAGACCTAGAGGTTTCTCTAGGGAGCTTGATACCAGTAGTAGTGAGTGGATGAGCCAGCATTTAATGGGCCTGAGACAACTAGTTTAAGCTGAGACATGCAATGAATTATGAACACCGTTTGTAGGTGATTTGAAATGGGCTGCAGAAGGTATCACACTGCCAACTTCAAAACATCCAATGAACCTGGGTGACAATCTTTTGGACTTGGTCTTTGATGGAATATCCTTTCATGCTGTAGGAGGTCAGAACAGTCTGTCAAGCATTTGTTTTGGTTGACTCTCAGGAGTAAGGCTTCCCTTGCAGTTCTCCAAATCCTGCATGGAGTTGGATGGAGGGACCACCAAATTCTCCCTCCAATGCTAGGAATCAGGAAGGCTGACAACCTAAAGAACACTCAAAAGTCACTGTGTTGTGTGCATATTTTCTCCATGATGAATGAAAGCTCCAGATGGGGTTGCTTTCAGTTCTTGGTTAGGACCCAGTCGTGTGTTGTTGTTTTTTTTAGGTAACCCAGACGAAGCATATTCATGTGTCAAGAATAGAGCCGAAACCCTTCCACACCTTGAAGAGCCTTAGCCCCATATCTTGTCAGTGGGTATATACACGCTGTAAATTGATCTGGTCATTGTGAAGCCTTTTCTCACTGGCTGTCACAGGCCCAATACCCCACACTCTAGGAGGGCACCCCAAAAGAAGTGATTGAATGCTTTCTCCAAGTGCAAAAAACACATGCATGCAAATCCTCAAGAGTATAAAGAGTTGTTGCCAGGACATAAACCCCATTTTTCCTCTTCAATCCAAGGTTCGACTAGTCACCTTTCAAAGGATTGTGAAGCTGGGGCACATCCTTCGACCACGTATCTTAAAAGGTTAGCTAATCCAGAGACTCTGTCCCAGGTTAACCCTACAACATCCAAGGACTCAGGGCAAATTTCATTCAATGAATTTATTCAAAGAGTTTATTAACAGCCTCTGTAACCTCAGCCCTAATGATGGGCGAGTTGGTCCTCTTCTTCCCATATTCCTGTACTTCCTCTACCAAACATATCTCAGTTCAGTTCAGGAGACCATTGAAGTATTTTTTCATTTGCCTCACTGCATTCTCAGCTATAATATATAAGAAATCTACATATGGTTTTATTAGAAAATCACCTTCGGGACCTCTATTATACATGAGTATAATACAATAAGTATCCATCTTTATCCATGTTTATGGCATATCTTCAGACTTTAGTCACCAGGAAATATGGCAATCGCAGTTTTAGAGTTCAAGTAAACCTGTCCAAGTATTCTATCTTAGTCACAAGCTCGCTTCCTGTATCTAATGGAAGTCTACTCTGCTTCCTCTGGGACCATCTCCTCTGTCTTCCCCTCTCTCTCACGCACACTCTCTCCTTGAATTGACTGCAGCTGCAGTGCATTGTGGTCTGATTGCCCAGTGTGATCCCTGGACAGCACCCGGACGCTCACACTGCACTTCTCAGCTACAGCAGTAAGCACTCTGTCACTTTCACCGATGATGAATGGGACACACACATACATACTGCACTCACGCACATACTTTGTGCCTCACACACACACAAAAGAGGCGAGTAGAAACTGGGCTGTGGTGATCAGGAGGTGTCATCAAATTCCTGCTTAATATCACCCAAAATCACTTAATTTGATATTTGCTTATAGTGTTATCATGATTATGTAAACTTAGCTACAGCATTAGATAGATGCTTGATCGATTCATTGTTGATATGAAATGCTTTATTGTTGAAATGACACCCTTTAAGGGGCGGGATACATCAGGCAGATTGTGATCGTTCACTTCTTGTAGCTGATGGGTTTAGAGGATCTTTGACAGGGGATGTATTGTAATGGCTGTAGATGGCTGGACCAAAATGTCAGGTTTTGTGGGGTGTTTCTAGCAAACGTGGTTCAAGGAGTCCAAAGCTCACTGATGTGTGTGAGGAAAAAGGCTGACTCTGTGCTCAGGCTCCTGTCCTGAACACTGTGACACATGAAAATATTTCAGAAAGTTTCAGAAGGTGGCCAGTTTTTCTCGACACTAGTTCATTTACTCTGGCCTAAATCAGTTCATGAGTTTGTAAACTTGTATCTTTTCCCTCTGGTTTGGTTAGTTTTCAGACAGAGGAAAAGCCAAGCGAACTACAAATGAACCAAAATGTGTTACTACGTGAGAACTTTCAGTCTACTTATAGGCCAAATGTGTCTGGGGCAGGAGCAACAACAGTAAATACAGGAAGAAGTTGCTGTGTTCTGCACTACTGGAAAATTTCCGTTCATTGCACAGCTAGTTGTTAGCCTGTACGGACCTTTGCACATCTTTAGTACCTTGCAGCATCCCAGAATACAAAGCATACTGGATGAGGGAAGTTTTTTTTTTAGCTCAAACCCGCACAGGTGATAGTCGGGTGGGATCGAGGTCAGACCACATTCACAACCTGAGTCTGCCAAATTCATAAACACTACAGCTCATATTATTTTGAGTTCTGATTCCTATTTAGATTTCTTTACTGTTCTGTCATTGGTTTGAATTCTTGGTTTATTATTTATTATTCTTGCTCCTTTAACTCTGTTTGTTTACTAGTTATCTTTTGGTTACTTCCTGTTTTAATTTGAAAATTTATTTTCTTCCATATCCTGTGATAGTTTTATTTCTCTGGCTTCCCTTGATTGCTCTCACCTGTGTGTAATTACCCTGACCTGGCACTTGTTCTTCCCGTTTCCCCAGTCATCCCTCGGTGTATAAATACCTTGTTTTACTCATTATATAGTAACCTCTCCTTATACACTGTGCAGCACTGTTTTATTGATCATCCATTTGGGATTTTCTTTATTGCAAGCTTATCACCAGCTGTTAGAGTCTGTTTTTAGTTGACTCCCTGTATATGGGTCTTGAAGTCTGCAGTCCATAGCTATCAATCAAAACCATCTCCACACAATTTTGGCACAGGTTTTACATTAGTCTGACACATCAGCAAATAATCAGACTAACAGTGCAATCTTGCCAACTAAAGTAGCTGCAGGCACTGGATAATTTTAGACATTATCTGTGGATGTGAAAATAAATATTTTATTTCCCCACAACATCATAAAATGCTTGTGCAAATATTGAGCATTCCAATGCTTCCAGAGTCTTGCTGCAAAAACAATTGATCATATCCATACTGCAGTTTTGTGGAGGTTTCCATAAACTAGGAGCTCACCTGTGCACTATACACTTCTTTGCTAGAGGCTCATTCAAGCACAGTCATCATCTCACTTGTTTTTTGTAAGCCAAGCATCCAAAATGTTTTTCTTTTCTTGTCATAAATCGAAGATGACCTCATTGTTTCCATGTCAAATTGAGTCAGAACTTCGACTGTTACATCAATTGCTGTTATTTTTTTCCCAACTGTTTACTGAACCTGAAAACTTGACAGCTGTAGCAACAGTAACTAGGAAAGGCATTGATTAGCTGAACTATATATTTACTTAACCAAACAACATGATTAATTAACTCAGCCGGAAGAACTAAAAAAAAACTAATCAAAAAACTGTATTTCAGCTTTTTGATTTGTTGTCTTTTTTTCACTCTATAACAGCACTGTACATGAACCTGTGATTTACCTTTCAGACATATGATCAACTAAAGAACATGAAGTGTAAAATCTTTGTGTGGGGCTGTGCATTGATTTCCCTTGGGGCCTTTCAGACATTTGGCTCATCAGCAGACTCTTGCAGCCAATCGACAACCAGCTGGAGGCTGTATGTGAGACTGCTGGAGATTGATTGCTCAGAACTCACCTGCCTCTGCTCTACCTGACAGAGTGATCAAACACATGATGGATCAATACATCAGTTAATAGTATAGATTGACTACCTGGACAATTGACCTTCCAATAACTCTCTCTGTCCTCATCCAGGCCTCCCAGACTGTGGAAGCTGTTCACAAACACTCCTGACAAAGATGGAGAGGTCAGAGATGAGACTTTTTGTCATGTTCGGTAATGCCGAGGCTACTTCACAAATAGATTTTCCTTCTCTCCTGGTTCACTCGTCCCGTACATGATTGCTTCATATTTAACCTTGCGTGATACAGCAGGACTTTATCCTCCTTTCAGCTGTTACTTTAAGTCTGTCAGTGGAGATGTACTCATTTCCTCAACCACTGAAAAGCTATTTGTCAAAATTACCTTTAAGCTTCAATCACACGGTTCAATCCTTTTAAAAGAACACATTTCACTCAGACCATTTGACTGCATGTGGGAGGAAGAGGAGAAAAATGGAGGGGAAAGATAAAATATCACTTTTTTGTGTATGACAACTCATCTTCGCTCCTGCTGCACTGACATGCCAGCTCCTCCTTATTTTCTTCAACCTGCCTATCAACTAAAGATAAATTTCAGTGCTGACATGGGTGTAATTACCATGATAATGTAATTATCATGTTGGATTCTCCATATGCAAACTTTATGTACATATTTAAACCTCTTTGCTCACTTGTGCCTGTGACTATACATTGCTGCCGATAGTGGGGAGATTTCTAAGTGTAAGGACTGCACTGGACAATTTCTGTTGCTGTATTTCATTAATGTCAACATGTAATTCTGTTGTGCCTTCCACCCACTTAATTACAGTCAGTCAGCCATAGATAAATATAGCTTATCTAAAATAGTGTACTTTTAAAGCGTTTCAGGCTGTCTCACAATGCATTTCCATTGTAGCTCTTTTGACTTGTACAGAAGTTGTACTGTTCTTGGAATCTGCAGATGGCAGGGAGAGGAAAGGCAAGGTTTCTGAAATATTTGGGGGAGGAGGGTCACAGATTTTTAGAAGGGAGCATTTTGCAAGACAGAGATGTTGCCTTGCCTTATGTTCAGTTTGTTTTGGAGGACACTCTAAACCTAAATTGGTGAAACAGTCTCAAAAGAGTGAAGCTGCCAAACTCTAGCCCTTCCAGGTTCTAAACCTCCTGCCACAGTCTTGTCGACGATGGGCCCAGCAATGCTGGCAGGTTTGCAAAGCTCTACTACAACAAAGACCCTCCCTAGTGCTTCAGCTTCCAGTTCAAGCTGTCACGATCCTGGGTCTTATGACCCAGTGTTTTGAGTTTTAGTTCATTTTGATGTTTTAGTTTATGTAAGCCCTTCAGGTTCCTAAGTTCATTTGTTATCATGCTTAAGTGTTTCTAGTTCTTATTATTTCCCCCTCGTGTTTCCAACTATGGTAAATCTCCCCTGCTTTTCATGTGTTTCATGTCTGTGTCTTACATTGTGAAGTTTGGGTTGTCATGTCTATGTCTCATTATGTTTCCTGTTTTATTGTGAAGAGGTCTGGTGTTTCTGTGTTCATCGTGTTCAGTTTTACTCTTCCCCTGTGGCGTTGTTATGTTCATGTTGATCTACTGTGCCTTTCTGTTCCATGTTTCAGATCCCTATGTTCTGTCTCCCTCAGTCTGTTAAGTCCACATGTCTTGAGTTCCGTCAGTGTGTTTCCTGTTTTACTTTCACAGTCTGTTCTATGTTAATGTTTCTAGTTTTGCTTCCCTTGCCTCGTCCTGCTTAATTACTCTCAGCTGTGCTCTCCTCCTGTGGCTCATTCCCCCTCGTTATCCCTCAGTGTATTTAAGCCCCATGTTTCTCTTTGTCAGTGTTGCGTCCTCCATCATAGCTGTGTGATTTTTTTTTTTTTTTTTTTTTTTTTTTCTCCTCTCTTCTTCCCCCTGTGGCTCCTTGTGCTTTAGTTTTTCCCAGTTTAGTTTATTTTGTATTGTTTTTCGTGTCCCACTCCACGCCATCAATAAAGCTGTGTTTTTTGAGTTTAACTTTTGACTCTGTGAGTTTGCGTTTGGGTCCTACTCTTGCCTGCACACAGCCGTACTGTGACACAAGCACTATTAGAGATGGATTTAAACACACCTACAGAGTCTCATGAAGGTTTCAAGAAAAATCTTATCTACTATTAGAGACCTCAGGAGACATCAGGAAAAACACAGTCCTTTGGCATCTGCCCCTTAACAGTTTTAAATGCTGAAAGCAAACAGTCCTGTTTGAAACAGCAACAAAGTCCCTTAAGGAGATTGGATGGGTGGCTGTGGGATCTCAAGATCATTAAATGGTAAATGGTAAATGGCCTGTATTTATATAGCGCATTACTAGTCCCTAAGGACCCCAAAGCGCTTTACATATCCAGTCATCCACCCATTCACGCACACATTCACACACTGGTGATGGCAAGCTACATTGTAGCCACAGCCACCCTGGGGCGCACTGACAGAGGCGAGGCTGCCGGACACTGGCGCCACCGGGCCCTCTGACCACCACCAGTAGGCAACGGGTGAACTGTTAACTAAAAGATTGCAGTATTTCCCACTCTAAAAATAACATTAACATTAAACCTGCTTAAAATCAGCATCAGTATACTCTCTGATTCTGATTCTCATGGCTGCCCAGTCCATCAACATGTGACACCAAACCTTCCTGAAGTGCTGGGCATGCGACTGATCTAACCATTGGCACAACATCATGGCGAACCAATGCCAAAAGGAAACCTTGTGGGGCAATTGGCTGATGCCAAACTCTGATAAAAACAGGATCAAAGGCATTTAAGTACGAATAGGATTTGTGATCAGTCATTCCTGGGAGCCACAACCAACTGCATGGTATTTGCATACTGACACATTCTGCATTTCTCATTGAGAGAGGAGGTGTAGAGGGCAGAATTTCTGTCCATGTAACAGAAAAAAACAGATTTAAAATGTGTGTTCTAAGAAGATTATTAATTCTTTTATCGTTGAACATGCCTGGAGGAGGATTTTTAAATATAATTGAAATTCTGCACAACCCACCATTAGCACACATGCTAAGACCTTTAGGATGTCAAGTTCAACTGAGAATATCTGTCAACCTGCTGGTTATCTCACCACACTAAAGTCTAATGAAATAATACCTTTATATGTTTCCAGTTGACCTCTTCTAATGCTTTGGACACATCCAAAGACAAGATGAATTCTACAAAGACCAGATAAACCACACTTAAAGGCCGTTTCTACTGTAACAGCTTCCATATATATGATGGCAAAGAGATACATGAGTACATGTTGAGTGTATGAATACTACAAGAATGAAGAATCCTACAAGAGTGCAATATATTATAATACATATTTGTAAAACACCAAGCTCAGTTTTCCACTTTGTGTTAACTTTACATAAAATTAGTTATTGCTGTGTGGAGAAGGCATTACAGAGATTTAAGAGCTCGTGCTGAAAGAGTGAGACTTTTCTTCGCTTGTGTCAGTTTCTTTGCAATGTCAGACAAAGATGTGATAAAAATGTATAGATTACCAAGCTATATAATGTTAAATTTGCTCAATAATCTCAGCAATGACCTGGAACCTCCAACTAAAAACAGGTGTCATGCAACAAGAAGTCTTCCAACACTTTCAAATCTTCTTCCAAAATAATGTGGTTTGTGTGGTAGAAATTTCACAGGATGAGGATGAGGATACTGAATTTGAAATTAATGTCCAAAAAATGTCCTAAAAATATTCAGATTTGGATCGACGTCGGAAAAGTGAAGTCTTAATAACAATTTAATTTGAATTGGTTTATAGTTTGCTGTTTTTTGTTTTGATCAATACCTTCATGTTAATGAACTTTGAAAGCACACTTTTCCTTAATAAGGTTTTATTACATTCAAATTAAGCAGTTATAATTTCAGGACCATGAGCAGAGCACAAAGTTTTCACTTTGTGTAACATGATGGATGAACCCTGACATTAGGTGCTATATAGATCAGTTTTCTATAGCAACCCTGGAGGTTGCCAGGAGCTCACCAACACGTTTCTAAAGCTGTGTGACTGAGTGCTTATCTCCACCTTTGCTGATGGGTGGTTATCTTTTAGGATCATTTATGCCGTTGGATTAAAACTCATGACAAGAGCCTCTGAAATCTATGATTCAAGAATATCTGTGTTTTGGTGGTAGGCTCAGAGTAAACACCATCACGGATGCTGTTGTTTTTATTTATTTTTATTTATTTTTTCTAGGACATTAGGTGCTACTTTCTGCAACTTCCTTTCCATGTTTGATTTGACAGATTTTATTGATTTTATGGATGCACTTTTCTGATGCAACTCCAAAATAATTTGTGCCTAGCATGATGGGGCCAACATAGAGTTCTCTGTGGTCTTGTTCATTCAGTTTAAAGTACACAAATCATAATTGCAGTAAAAATAAACACAGGAGGTTTGTTTAAAGGAAACATTTGGTCCCTAACCTTAATTTACACCTTGCTAGATATTTTTGTTTGCATCTGCCATCTTAAGACAGCATACGTTATTTTGGTTGGTTGAACTGGAACTTGAAAGGAACTTGTACTGCTTCTCATTTGTATTTATATAAAGTGTAACTTAACATTGGAGACATTTTGAGTGTTCATATGTTCTCATTTGAAGGGCTGCCATCTTTTATTTGTTCTTGGGTCCAATCCAGTCAATCACATGAACTGGAACTTCAAGGAGGCACAAACTGATGGCATGTCTCATTAGACTGAAATCAGAAGCATGGTGACGCAGATTTGGATCTAAACCCATGTCATCCTCTCATTGTCTTTGGGTTGGTTGTTGTTGGTTTTGAACTTTTGAACTTCGAGGGCAGACAAAAAGTGCTGCCAGTGTTGTTTGTGCTCCTGCCAAACACAATCTGGCAACCATGCCTGACTGAGGCTCTAATGAGTGTACTTGAGAGGGTTAGAATCTTAGAAAAAATAAACGAGCCAGAGAGAAACAGCGCACATGCTCTGTTAGGAACAGAATAGGTGGAGATATTTTTTTGTTCCCGGATACTCCACAGAACACAAGCAACATGAAAAGAATCTCAAATAATGCTAAAAATACTTAATAGATGCTTTTGAATGCCACAACAGATATATGCAAAGAAGCACATAACCAGTGGGCAAACAAGCTGGCAAAAATGTAACCAGTCTTTTCAGCCACACCAATATCTTGTTATGTAACATTTTCATTATGGGAGGCCTGGAACAGGTGATTTTCTAGAGCTCACAGACTTCCTTTTGGACCTGACACTTTTAGAAACAAAGCAGAAGAAGACATTTGATCAAGTTTCCATTTGCCTACAGTTACCTTCCCAAAATACGTGACAATATAAAATCACATCAAATCTGCATTTGCAAGAATGTAGTATGTCCATGCTTATTTTTGCTTACTCATTTATTTATTTTATTTTAACCATTGCTCAACAATTCTATAACTGTTCTTTCATCAATGTTTGCTTAAACTAGCTTCCAGTAAACTAATTTAATACCCAAATGAAGTCACAATCACAATATTATTGTGATAAATTATAGAAATTGAGTTAAAAATAATAACAACAAAATGCACGGTAAACTGAGTTTGGCTGATAGTCTCCGTTTGACAACTGAATTACCCCAAATAAATGTGCAGAAAGGTCCAGAGACTCCATTCCATAAATATGCAAAAAAGAACAGTTACAGCTTATCATGTTGTTATTATTATAATCATTTAAATATGTCACCAATACCATACAATACCATACATACCAATACAAAGGATGCTGTTAACCTCTCTTGTTAGTGTTGATTGAGCTGTTGTAAGATCAAAATAACCACTTGGGAGAAGTCTCTATAACTGCATCACTAGATAAAGCAAAAGCTTAGATAACAATACATCAGTAAAAACTGATTTTCCCTGAGAATCATCATATGAAATATGATGTAACAGAAATGTAGCACAGCAATGCTGCATCTGTTTTAATCACAGCCATTTAAGGTCGTATTTTAATTTAGTTTGATTACCTGAAATTGTCTATAAGACGGCATCAAGTTGCATTACTGGAACAGATACCGTCTTTTCACGAACCAAACACTATCGGGGTGGACTTACAGACACGTGAACGGATCAATGAACTGATTAGACTCAAATTGCAGAGTCTTATTCAGTGACCTGCAGAATCAGTGGGATTACACACCGAAGCTCCTCATTAGTTCCTCTGCTGCCGAAAACATGTTGTTCATGTTCACTGAATGACTTTATACTAGTAAAATGAAGAACACTAACATTTAACAAAAGGTAAGCTAATGTCATCATCATGATCTGGTGACATAGAGCTAAATGTATTTTTTTGTTTTTTGCTTTTTTAGAAAAGTTAATGTATTGATGCAAATTCAAACGGGAGTTCAGACAGAACTTCATAGATTTGAAACACAAACACAGAAATTCCTCCAAAAATGTTGAAGTAGTTGCTGGAGGATGATTATTTAACTGCAAAATGACACAAGTGGTTGACTTTTATATAGGAGCATGTCCAGAATACAAACAGCTGGCAATGATTTGCCAATCTGTCAGTCAGGTTGCCTCCCACCAGGAAACAAGTGCAGCCACCTTGCAACCAAAAGTGGTCAACCAGAGGTTGTTGGTGTTGCACGGTAAACCTCTGAGAACCCAGTTAGTCACCACAATTATTTGCCAAATGTGAAAAAAATTCAGTCAAAAACTACCAGGCTGGTTGCCCTGTTTAAAGCTAGTGTGAGTGAGAGATTATGAACAGTTTATGAGACAGAGTGATGGTAATCAAAGAGGTGTTGGGACTTCTGTTAACTGGGCTGAGGCCAGTCTGTCTGTTTTAATACTACTTTTTGAGTGACTTCACACTAGCAGAAAATAACCCTGCTAACCCTGCACACTACTGCAGATTCAAAATAAAAACTCCCCCCAAACAAACCAGTATTAAGTGACACTGGGAATAGCTCCACTTTTGTTTGCACCATAACACATATGAAATATAGATTTTTCTTGAAGAGAAAACCCCCTGCAATCTACGGGTAAAGGGTGTCATAAATCTCTGAGACAATTTTCTGACTCTAGGATTAAATATTACTTAACAGAAGATGTTGTTTAATTAGTCTTAGGAGAAGAGCTTGTACAAGTCAGGAAATAGTTTAAGTCTTTTCTCTCTTTTCTACCACCTGCTCCCCTTCAGTCAGTCTTATTAGCAACATGATGTTAACAGCTTCCACCCTGTCATTTAAATTTGTCTCGTGGATGTCTCCATGCCAAACTCTGACTGTGTGTAGGAAACAGGCACTAAGCTCTGAAACGAATTTAATTTGATCTGAGTGGATTGATTGATTTACAAAAGTAATTGAATAATTGTATGATTACATGGTGAGAAAGCAATAGGTAGACAAAGGTGGAGTGAGAAAGTAAAAATGAGACATCCTTGAACTGGGTTGAGATCGATTGTGTCAAACCGAGAGGAAAATGTGTTCTCCCCACGGAGAAGTAAAAGGACTAAAGGACAAAGAGGAGACCGGAGACTAGAGGGGCAAGAAGGTAAAAGGGTTCTCGCGATAAACAAAGCAAAAATTGCACAAGTACTCAAGAGAGCACTAATTCAAACACACACAGGGGAATACACTCATCATGGTGTGATTGTGTGTCTGTGGGCACAACTTTGACATTTACAGTGCAAAAAACTCAGACATTTAACTTTTAGAGACTAAAGACTGTGTTTCTTTTTTGGGGTTTCTAATTAGACCAATTTGTCTTCTTTAAGCTTTTCAATAAATATTCTATTCCAAAGTCTTAAAGGTGGGCACAAGCTGCCTGTTCACCACTTTGACTTTGAAGGAAGGCTTCAAGATGGCCCACTTTGAATGCTACCAGTGTTTAAGTGCTTTCTCACACATTTATGAAGCATTTCTTCACGCTTTCTGTTAGATTACAAGCATGGACACTTTGCTTGAGGGAAATATAACAACTTACAGCACTTAAGATGAAAATCAAGAATAACTGAGACAGATTGGCCATTCAACATACTTTGGAACTGACCAAATGAAAATATGATGGAATATTAGGACCACATATATTAAGAAAAAATAATTTAAAAGTCACATTTTTCTTCTAATTTAGAGTAGAGGGAAGAATTTGGGAATTTTATTGATAGTCTTCAATTGCAGTTTGCTTAAAATTGGTAGTTTTTTTTCTTTCATTTTCAGTCTAAAACTGAAAAAATAAAACAATATTATGTCTGATTTATTTGTTTTTATTATTCTTATAACATTTATACCCCACACACACACACACACACACACACACACACACACACACACACACACACACACACACACACACACACACACACACACACACACACACACTTATAACCATACTAACTTTAAAGGCTACACAACAAATTACAATTATAAAATCCTAAACGATCTACTTTAAACCCCATGATGAAATATACCCACACTTTAAAAACAGTTATAAAAGTGTATTTGTCTTTGGTCACATGGTGTACAAAGCAGGAAACTGAACTGTGAACTGTGACAGCCGCGGTCACTGACTGTCAGTTCAGAACATTCTCAGCACATTTCCATTTGTTTTGCAATTTCTGAGCGAGATCATGCTTTAAAAGTTACTTCACAAGCTGATGAATGGTCTCTTTCTAGTTCCAAAGAGACATGAGGGTACTTCCCAAAGTGAGACCCATCTGATCCAAATCAGTCATGTGGCTACAATTGCTACTATTAACCATATAATAACGTGTGGCGTGTATGGTTAACCTTTTCATTACCAACTTTTACTTACTGTTGTAAGGATATATGATAGCATATCATTAAGATAAGATGAGATAAGATACCTCTTTATTGTTTTTCAGTCATAGTGCCGATGGGACAACTAAACACAACAGAACACAACACAATAACTTGTGAATTAGAATGCAGCTGAGTGAGCACAGTGGCCCTTTTCACTGCACCCGGGCCTAGAATATGTCTTTTATCATCCTGGAATTATCTTCATCCTCGTCATCTTTAATTATCTGTGCCTGCTTCTCATGTTTAGCCTGTTTTCTATGCGTATCTAAAATCTAGTTTCTTCCCGAGTATCACGGCTCTCCTGCAGATGCTGCTGCTTCTGAGTGCTTATGTAAGATAACTTCAGGTCCAACCCCAGGTTTCGTGGCGGTTTTTCTCAGGTGCACTGCAGTGGAAACCTTTGCTGGTTTATTAGATAAAGACACAGAAAAGTGCAGCCTGCTGATAAATTTTCCTCCAAAATACTGTCACCATTCTGAAAGGCTTGGTGGGAGGATCATGAGAGTCTCAAAGACTATTCGGAGACCATCAAAACTTTGTGGCTTCCTCCAGTACTCAAGACAGTTAGCTAGCTTCTCAGCTGAGGAAAGAGCTAATCTTTGTAAGCTGATTAACCCAGTTGTTAGCATTAGTTTAATAAGATTTAACCTCAGATTTTGGTAAGCCTACTTAGCAAATTTGACTTGCGTATGCCTTTAGTTTTGCTCTTTAAGTTCAGTTGTATACTGAACACTGCTCCATAGGACAAATAGGCAGTGCTCTGTTTAGCCATGCTTAATGCTGATTAATGGAATTAACTAATTTCCCACATAAGTAATCTCTGGCTGCCTAGTTAGATATGTTTTTAAAATGTACCAGAGTCTTGATCATCAACATAATTTTAAGTGAAAAAAACCCAATGAGTCTCAGGGTTATGTTGGCATTTAAAAAGGAGAATGCACCTGCAAGCTTCTTACCTGCGCTCACACTTTTTTCAATATTTGCTTCTGTGTTTGAGTCCAGCTTGCTGAGCTGGTTTTAATAACATCTACAACTCTTTGTTTTCTGTTTGCTACCGCTGTGACTTAAAGATGTTTATTACAGCCATGATATGACTGAAAACATTCTGTTAAATTCATATGAAACCAGCCACATGAGACACGGCTGTTAATGGAAGAGCTTTAGGTCTTGCAGAACAAACCAATGACCTTTCACTTATAGATTTTGTCTCTTGACAAGCTTCCTGCTTCAATACACTGGAATGGCAGAGGGATAAAGAGAAATAACTCTGGGTCTTGTGTTATTGATTGGCAACTCGAGCATCTGGCTAAGGCTCTTTGCCAGGTTTTGTTCTTTCCTTCAGGTGGAAAAGGGCAGTGAAACCGTGTGCTGGCTCAACATCCTCTGGGACGTCTCACACATTCTTTATCCCGTTAAGCCTTTATCTGATGCTCATCACTCTTTGCATATCCACAAGAGGATCCCAGTGACCCAGTCAATGATGAACAAGACTGCTGATACTATTCACCCACCGCTCAAACACACTGACACAACACAGAGACTTAGTTCGTCTTATATTATAATCATTCTTCAGTGACTAACACGCAAGATAGGTCAAATGGGAAATCTCTAATTAAAGCACTAGCTGCTGGATTTTTTTCAACTGTACAAAGCCGTTCAAAGTGAACATCACAAGGCTGCCTGAAAATCATTCAATCTGCTTGTGATTTACTTTCAAAAGAAGTGACAAATATTAGTTTACAGCTGCTGTAAATCATGAATGAGTATTAGATATACTTTGCTCCATGGTTTGTTGGAGACACAACCTTAGCAGTTTTGCTTCTACTGCAATGCATTTGAAATCAGACAATCAAGATGTGAATGAAATGCTGTCTTTAAGTTAATTTATGCAGTATTACAAAAATGTTGCTTTTACTTTTTACAAATTACAGCCATTTGTATTTATAGTTAATGCTTATTTGTGGCTCTCTCTTAAGTTTTATCCTTAGTAACTGAAAGACATGCTCTATTAGGCTGAGATCAGGTGGCTGACTTGGGCATTGAAAAATATCTAATTTCTATGTATTAAAAAAAGTCTTTGCCTCATTATCCATTTGCAGTGTGAACCTATATCCGGTCATTTTTGCAGCATTGGTCTGAATCTGGGCTGTGAGTACAGCCTTGTCCACTTCACAATTCACCCTCCTGCTTCTGGCACCAACCACATCATCAATAAACATTAGTTCCACTGGAAGTTATAGATGGCCATGCTATAACATTGGCTCCATCATGTTTAAGCACTTTTAGATGTTTTCTGGCAAATCTGGTCTTCTTTTTCTTGAGTTATAACCTGTGGTTTGCACCTTGACACCTGCTTCTTCAAGAGCGCTCTTGACTTGGTTAGATGTTATGAGGCTGTTTATTTTTTTTTAAACCAATGAAATAATTATCTACATCATGCACTTGTATGCACTTGTGTATTCTGTGATCTTTTAGGACTTTTGGTGTTGGTGAGCAGGCCAGTTCATTCCTTTTTAAGAATGTGCCAGATTTTTGATTTGGTCACTAAGAAAGTTTTTGCTTTCGTTAGTAGGGATGGGAGTTGAGAAGGTTACCAGTCCAGTTCCTTGGACTTGTTAGTCTCCTTGGGTATTGATCCCGCTTATCGGTTCCATTTGCACTTGCGGTACAATCAGCTGATTTAAGTTTGTGTGCTGAAGGAGGGAAAACAGTGGTGCAGTCTACAGCATTGATATGGAGATATTGTCATTGTATAAAGGACAAGAGTGGAATGGTAAAGTGGAAACTGCTTCCAGAATAGAAAGAACAGCATTATGCTGCTATTACAACTTTGGCTCTTTGCTAACGCTAAGCTAGTCGAGAACCGAGAGTAATGTTAAAGCTGAGCAAATGCTCTTCCAGCCCAGCAGCCAAGCCAGACTCTGAACTTCAACAGGTAACAAACTGATGAGCAGTCAGGCTGCTGCCTCTGTTTCTACCTGTTCTTGTTTCTGAAGTAGAATCAGTTTGGCGATAGCTTTGAAGTGTCTATGTGCTGGTTTTCATCTTTGCTTTGTGTTGTCAGCTTTGTGTTCTTACCTAAAAACTAAGAGAAATATCGTATGTGTGTCCTCATTAGGATAGGGATTTGTGTTGGTGTGTGGGACTGTAGCCTACAGATTTATAGTGTTAAATGCTAATTATGAGACATTTTATTTCATGTAATTTGCAGAAAAATGCAAAAGGAATAATTACATAATGTACTGCAATACTTCTAAGAAAAGTGTTCTGTGTAAATTTTGTGTAGTAACGACCCCAACACTGATCACAACAAAGAGGAAAAATACCTCCTACACACAATCATTTGACCACACAGCATGCAATTAATTTGCAGAATGTAATGTCTTTGACATGCGATGGTGGTGACTCCCAGTGTACGCAATGAGAATCCAGTGAAAATCAATAATGAATCAAATCGATAAATAATATCGATAATGGAATCGGAATCGCTAAATCCTTATCAGTTCCCATTCGTAGTTGTCGGGTTTTGTTATTAGCCCAATAATGGCCCCTCTCTCTGGAGCTAACATCCCTTTAAGCCCCTAATTGAAAATTACAGTAAAAAGCTATAAAACACAAATTCAACCATTTGAATCAGCTTCACACATTAGGTATGGTTTAATATCAAACTAATAAGAGAACAGGCCTCACCTGACGATAAAACTGATTGTCAGTCAATTTTCCATTTACTTTCAAGCCTCTGAAAATCCTGGGACTGTGTATAAAATTTGTTTATAATAGGGAGATGCAGCAGGCACCGGATAAAACTGTATTATCCGGATTATTGCATTATAATAGAGATATTTGTGCTCTGTAGGTTCCTTGCATCTTGTTGCCTCCTCAATTCTCTCCAGCTTGTCGGTACTCCTAGACTCCCGTGGTTGTCGCAAAATGAAGAGAAAAGGATCAAACTCAAAATCAGGGGATTTTAATGTTGAAAAATTGGCTTTGTTCCTAAAGGATAACTTTTAAGGTTGCATATACCAACAAGCTATCACGTGTATTATATTCTTATGTAGATATTTGCATGTTTCAGAGTGCATGTACCAGAATTGTTAAGTAACTTTTTACACAACTGAGTTCTTGTGCCAAATACTCATTTATTGTTTTGTGGCTGATTGACTTCCAAGGTGCAAAGGCAATTACCTTAAAGTGTAACACCTGAGTGTTTGTTATTTAGCGGAGGCATTTATAGTGTATGCAAGGAGCTGAGGACGTCAGACAACACTTTATCAACTGGAAAAAATCGATTGTGCTCAAGAATAAGGATACATAGTATGCACTGGAGAATGACTCGGCATCAAAATGTAAAGGTTTGCAGCTGCTGTTCATCCACCATCTAAATGTGCTATTATTATGTAAATGCGTGCATCTTACCAGATCTGTAGAGTAGTCAAAGTGCAGCAGAGCAGAACCGAGTTTGAATGAGTTTGGAGTTTGGTATTCGGCCATGCTGGGAAATCACAAATGGAAAAAATGAACCTTTTGACATTGTGCCATATCAAACTCCTGATCATTCGAACTTCAACCTTGAGTCCAGCTTTGATTCCTGCTCCTTCCACAAGGTCGGCCTGAGTAGGAGGAAAATATTACAATGCAGCTTGCTTGATTAGCATAACTTTTGGACTAAAGCAGAGAAACACTTATACATTCCCCAGTGGAAAAAAAACCTCTACCCTCTGCAGAATTTTCTTATTTATTACATTTTATTTTTATGATTTTACACAAGCTTTATAGTTTTGGTACCTTTGTTAGCCATATGATAGTAGCATTCTTTACATCTCTGAACTGTGTTTTGATCAATCAATACTTTTACCTGGTAATATACTCTGAATAAATCACCTTTTGTGGCCCACAGTGGATTAGAAGCGACACTCATTCATTAATGACAGATCTTCAAAGGACTGAGTGAGATAAAGAATAGAAGGGTAAAGTGTTTTGAAAGCTCATTATTAATTTCAAGGCCTGAGCAAGTGCCAAGCCCTTTCAAATTAATAACCCTTATGTTAACCTCTACTAAACTTTAATTGAATGTGGGACAAAGAACTCAAAGTTCTGTGTAAAAAGTTTAAGTGCTTTTTCATTTTTTCAAATCCACTTCAGATCTGGCTATATGGTTTTATTCAGATAAAAAGTATAGAAAGAAAGCAGTGACTGAATGATGGGTGCCCTCCTTTATTTGAACATTTGAAAAGAAACACAAACCATCAGTACAAGAAGGGCACTCGTGTTCTATTCACCGTGTGACTGAAGCTCACACTGCTTAATGCAGCTGTCTGTTAATTAATATCTCTAAAGGTTCCTCAGGAGCATCTTCCGTGGAGGGCTCAAACCAGGGTTGCGGTCATGGCCTATTAAGGGCTCTGTTGGCTCTTAGGTGACCGTTTCCTCGTGGCTGCATGCAGCGGGGCTAGGGGAGGGTCTGATGGATGTACTGACGGATGTGGGTTACTGACCTGGTAGCCTGGCTGCCCCTGGGTGGGTCCAGGACGGGCGTGAGGTTCTGTCTCTGGGCTGGGGCTCTGGCTGGGCCTCGGGGGCTTGGGTCCTGGTTGGTGTGTTGCTGGGGTTGTGGGCGTATGGGGGCCCAGTCCTGGCGCAGGGTGCCGCTGGTGCATCGAGCCACCTAGGGGCGGTCTTCAACTGGTGGGGGAGGTTGTTACATCTTGCAGGAGCTCTCCTCTCTTCAGGAACTCACTCTGCAGGAGGGGGATATACAGGAGAGTATACACATGCAGGGCCTTGGGGTAAAGATGTAATAATAATAATAATACATTTTATTTTGAAAGCGCCTTTCAAAACACTCAAGGTCACTGTACACATTAGAATAAAAGCAACTTAAACCAAGCAGTTTACAGACTCATAAAAGCATAAGACATAAAAAAATAAAATAGCAGAGTGGAGAGGTTATGTGGGATAAGCTATTTTGTACAAGTGGGTTTTGAGTTTGGACTTAAAGAGAGAGAAGGAAGAGATATTTCTTAAATCAGGAGGCAGGGAATTCCAGAGTCGTGGAGCAGAGCAAAGCAAAGCCCTGCTCCCCATGGTGGCAAGACGGGGGGAAGGGACGGAGAGTGAAAGAGAAGAAGAAGATCTGAGACAACGAGATGGGGCGGTGATCTTAACCAGATCAGAGAGATATGGAGGAGAGAGATGATGAATAGCCTTAAATGTGTACAAGAGTATTTTGAAATTGATGCGATATTTGACTGGGAGCCAATGAAGCTGCTGCAAGGCAGGAGTGATGTGGTGGACAGAAGGGGTCCTGGTGACGATCTTACGTGCTGCACAATAATGTTTAATATTTAGTATTTACTGTCATATTCCCATATATCATCGTGATGTTGTTTATTCTATTGCTTGTTTTCTTTTTTCATTCTCGAGAGGTGAAATTAAAAAAGTATCTACTGTTATCTACTATTAGCTAGTTTATTGTGATGGTGTTGTTTTTACTATGTTGCTCTTTGTTGTTTGTTTTCTCTTCTGTTTTTTTTTTTTATCTCCATACAGGTGATCCAGGTGTTTTGTTTGTTTTTCGTTTTTTTCTTCCCCCCTTTCTCACCATCTCTTCTCCCCTCTATTTTTCTTTCTTTCCCTCTCTTTCTTTCACCCTGTCCTATCCCCCAGTCATGTCTGTCCCGTCTTTAAAAAACGAAAATAAAATAAATACATAATTATAATAAAGGTCAATCAAACGGACCAATATGGCGCAAGGCCATGATGATCCACTTGGTAAAGTAAATCCACTTGGCATCTTTCTTGGCCTTCAGACAACAATTCTGATGGCTAAAGATCCAAACGGGACATGCAAAAAAATAAATAAATAATATCTCTAAAGCCCATAAAGCCAAGGCTCTTCTTTGCATTATCAAGCCACGAGCCACATTTGAATCAGTTTTGCTAGTCACTCACATCATTACTAGAAGTAACGTTAGTAATCAAAATAAATTAAAGCATGCAGCTTAAAGCAACCAGAAACAACTGAACTGCTCATTGGTGCCTATAAATATTAATACGGGTTTTTGCTTTATATATATTTTGCAAAATATTGCAACCATTCATGGTCATTGACTATATATAAAATATGGCTGTAGCTTCCAGGTCTGAGAAGTAAAGTCAATTACTTTTCAGACAACTTCAGAGGCATGCAGAAGTTCTTTGAAGTTGCATTCTTTTTAATGGCCAGTAAGGGGCGACTCCTGTGGTTACAAACACAACATTTGTTAGAACTGAAATCTATAGGAAAAGCAACATTTTTCTCCTCTGATTTATGAAGATGGTGATATGCATTTAACTTCTGAGGAACCAGTTTAAGGAACCAAAATTCCTCCGCAACAATGAAGTTATACTAAAAATTAAGCCTTGAGACCATCATCTAACAACAACCTGTCTTAAGGGACAAATATGACTTTCCTGACTAGTTTACAAGGTCGCAGGAGGTTGCTGGTAGTTGCTAGGTGAAAATGGCCACATAGTATGTATGTGCTACACCAAAAACCTGCCTCAGTCACTAACATGAGTCTTGTACAGCGAATTGCTGAGATTTTAAAATTGACCTCACACTTACAACAAGTTAAAGCTACAACAAAATAAAACAAAATAAACACAAATGTATAATAATAATAATAATAATAATAATAACAACAACATATCATAAATGTTAAAGAGGTTGTAGTCAACAGGAATGACAATCACCATGTTTTTCTGAAGCTCAGTTTATACTTCTACAGATCATCTTGACTGTGTCTACACACCTAAATGCATTGAGTTTTTGCAATGTGATTGGTTGATTCAACACTTATGTTAACAAGCAGTTAAACAAGTTTACTTAATAAAGTGGTCAGTGAGTCTATTTATTAGTACTAATGACTTCCTGCATAGTCATTTTTTGACAAAGTTACAGCACGTTACCCTAACAAAAACTGTTCACCGTGTCTTTGCATCTCTCCTCTGCTGCTCTTCTGTAATCGCATGGCAGCACTTCCCAGAGGTCAAAGTGTCATCTTGTGGACTGGAGATTAGAGACTGAGCTCTGTGTGTCTGTGGCAGCAGTGGTAGATGTGGGTAATGATGTGGATAAATGGATGCTGATGCTGTTCCCAACTCTGCTGCTCACAGCCAAACACGTCCCCTGGCAGAGAGAAGGAAATAACCCGAGGAGAATGAAAAGAGAGAAGAGGGGGTATAAGGAACCTTTCATCTCCCTGTGTCAATTTCACCTGAGTTCTTTATGAGAATTAATCAAAGAAAAAGCGATCGAAGGATTTATAGCTGCTTGCATGCTCCAGCGCTTATTTTCCTGTGCTGTTCAGTCATGAGTTTACTGCTCTCACAGCAGAAAATCATCCAAATGGAACACCAGAAGAATTTCTTTTTGATCTGGATGACAAATGTCTTTGGTCACTCTCAACACCTACAGCATTTTTACCCCAAGGATGAGACTTAGTTATAGTTGGTTTGTTACCATGCTTCTTCTAAAACATGGCATCTATTTAAAATAGTCAAAGCGATGACTTGATGGTCTTTTGAGAGCATTTAATTAAGGCTTTTCGGTTCTTAGCATGATGGATGAAATGAACAGGGATGGGCAGTAACACGTTACTTCCGATTACTTTTTAACGAGTAACGAGTAAAGTAAGGGATTACTATTGCAAAAACGGTAATTAGATTACCGTTACTTTCCCGTAGCAACGCTGTGTTACTGCGTTACTAAAACCGTGGGTTTTTTTTGCGAGAATGTCTCACGACAGTGACGTAAGCGAGTGCGACATTCGTGATAACAGCTGTGTGCAGATCAACAATGGATCACATATCGATTGTGGGAGAGAGTATGAGCATGCAGCGTTTAAAGCGTGGAAGTACTGACCTTACTTTGAGTTTGATTCCAAGGTTCAAGGTTCAAGGTTCTTTATTATTTGTCACATGCATAGTTATACAAGTATAACACACAGTGAAATGTAGCCTGACACGCTCCTCGACATGTGCAAAAATTGGGGGGGGGGTAGAGGAAGAACATTATATATATATATATATATACACACATATAGTATATACACTGGGTGAATGTGCAGTAGTAGCAGCAAGCAGGTGAATTCTGTACATTAATATGAATAGACATCTGACTATTTTACAGGATAGACAATATAAACATATTTAAAATTAAAGGAATTGAAATGTACATTGTGCCTTGGTTTAGTGTCTGGAAGAGTCCTGTCTCAGTCAATTATAGATGATGTGAGCGGGCGGGTGTGTGTGTTTAGGGCACGGATGGCTTGGGGATAGAAGCTCCTCTTGAGTCTCTCTGTCCTTGCCCGGAAGATGCGGAACCTTCTACCAGATTGCAGAAGTTGGAACAGTTTGTTGCCTGGATGGGACGGGTCCTTCAGTATCTGCGCTGCTCTAGTCCGGCATCTCCTGGTGTAGGTGTCCTGAAGCGGGGGGAGAGCAATCCTGCAGCAGCGTTCTGCTGTACGGATCACTCTCTGGAGAGCTTTTTGGTCCTTCACACAGCTGTTCCCAAACCACGATGTCATGTTCTGTGTGAGGATGCTCTCCACAGCGCCTGTATAGAAAATCCTGAGGATCTTTGGAGAGACCCTGAACTTCCTCAGTTGTCGTAGGTGATACAGGCGCTGCCTAGCCTTTTTGGTCTGGACCTGAATGTGGGCAGCCCATGTCAGGTCTGAGGAGATGTGGACACCAAGATACTTGAAGGACTGCACCCTCTCCACTGGAGCTCCATTGATGATAATGGGCTTGTAGTCTCTGTGCTGACCCCTTCTGAAGTCCACCACCAGCTCCTTGGTCTTGCTGACGTTCAGCTGGAGGTGGTTGTCCTGGCACCACGATGCCAGATTCTTCACTTCATCCATGTAGGCCGCCTCATCGTTGTTGGAGATGGCACCCAACACCGTCAGCAAACTTCACAATGGTGTTGGAGCCATGGGTGGCCACACAGTCTGAAGTGTAGAGGGAGTAGAGCAGTGGCAAGAGGACACATCCCTGAGATGCTCCTGTGTTGATGGTGATGCTGTTGGAGAAGCACCTGCCCACCCTCACCAGCTGAGTTCTGCCAGTGAGGAAGTCCAACACCCATGCACACAGACGGCTGTTAAGTCCCAGATCCCTCAGCTTTGTGAACAGTCTGCAGGGCACTATTGTGTTCCATAAAAAGTGACAAAAACATTAGCGTCCGTTGTGCGTTGGAAGAAAACTTCTTTTTACAGCGAAAAACCCCCCCTAAACTTCCAAACAAGCACCGAGTGCGCTACCACGTAATGGGAAATTCACAGAGAAACTCGCGGATTCTTCAACTGACCGCTGCGGCACACCTGCACCAGGGCAAACCTCCGCCTACCCCACTCCTGCTTTCCAGGTGAAAATAGAGCAACAGGACGGCTAGTCTTTGATTTTATTTATTTTCTGCTGTGTTTTACTTGCATCTATTTGAAAGAATGAGTGTAAACACATAAAAATATTTTATTTTGTGTGCTGCAATGTGCAGAAAATAGGTTTAAATGTTAAACAAATTTCTTCCAGTCAGTGAATGTTGCATATAATTAAATTTTTGCTTGATGCATAAAGTTAAAAGATTAAAACTGATAAAACAAGTTTTAAAAAGAGCTTTTGAAAATAAGTAATCAGTAAAGTAATGGGATGACGTTTTGGGGGGAGGAATCAGTAATTAGTTACTGATTACTTTTTTCAAGTAACTTGACCAACACTGGAAATGACAAAGGACAAAAACTCTTCTCAATTCAGAAAGAAACAAAGATTTATCTTTACATGAGAAGCAGGTAATTGAGAGAGAGGGAGACATCTTTACTTATATTACAAGACCTTTACCACTTTAAAACATCCATCTGAATGCTGCTATTCTCTCACTTATATCAAGTTCAGTAAATCAGGTGAATGCAGAAAGATGAAAATGTATTATCTGAATTAATACTTGGGAGCAAATCACCAAGTAAATTTCTTCAGACCACCAGGTGAGGGAACAGGTAAGTGACTTGTTTACAGGAACTTCGTGGGGATTTCTGCCATAGTAGAGAACAGGTTAAAGTGGGCCCAAGTTAGTATCATTATTGTAGCTTGAATTATTTTGTAATCCTGACTGGTTAGCTTAATTGTTGGTCTTTCATTAACAGACTGCAGGTAAGAAGCGTGCAGGAAACTACAGGTGAGGTTATTTTGGAGGACTGTGCCAACAGACTCCTTTAAGAGTAAACACTAGAAAACTTGATTATTGCTGCAGAGTAGGGAACAATCTGGATAAGTGTGAAGGTTTGAGCTGATCTTTTTATTGGGGGTCGGCCAACCAGCTTAAAGGTGCATTACCACCACCTACTGGACTGGAGCACTTAACAGGGTTAAGGGTTTCCAGAGGACACGAAATTATGCTCGCAACCCGCCAGGACCTTGGCAGTTTAAAAGTAAAGCAACTTGGTTGACCTTTAAAGGAAAAAAAATGACAACAACCACAACTGTGTTTACAGGGAAATATGCACATAATCTGAGGACTGTACTGGAATGCAGAAATCATTTTTTATTTTATAATTTCATTATTGAAGAACTGTGACATTCACATGGTTTGCCGAACACAATCTCAGCTTAGTACATTAAACCACTCGCGCCACATTTTTGTGCTTTTTTTCCACGGTAAGTACTAGTAAAAGGAAGTATGTCAAATCTAATTTTTATTTAAGATAAAATCCTCTCAGTACTTCCATTATTTCCCTTAAAACCATTATTTGAAAGAAACTGTATAAAAACTACTAAAAAAAACCTCTGTGTTGTGCACTTCTAGTATACCATACTAGTAAAAAAAAGAAGAACAGAACAGAACAGAAATGAAACATTCAAACAAGCCAATTGCAAAACAGCTGCAACAATGTAAGGATGTAAACAAAAGCAAAATGCACTGATTCACAAATCATTTAACTACATTTAACTCCATGTTTAACTACGACAGGCCAAAGACAACAAAACACAATCTCAAATTACCACGTAATTCTTTCAGGTTTAAAAAAGAAAAGACCGTTATTAATCTTCTCTTCTCTCTTAGTCACCTTCCAAAAAAAAGTTGATCAAAGCAACCTTTTCACCTCCAGGGAGGAAATACTGTTAATTCCACTTTCCTGCACAAGCACCTGTCACTCATCTCGTTGTGATTAAGGTGACATCTTTAGCCTGAGGCAGAGGCGATTAGACGCCATGAAGACTGGAAGAGGAGGAGTGGCTGGTTAAAGTTTGATCTGCAGTACAACTTTGAAAGCTGCCTTTAATGAGGTCTCATCAAATTTAATTTCTATTTTGGGGGTTTCTTCCTGTTATAGGTCATTAATGTTTGCCATGCAGATCATATACATCTCCTAAAGCAGAGAAGCATCAAAGAAATATTACATTTGAAGTAATTTGCACCAATACAGCTGCCTAATATTGTGTGGGTGCAATATTGTGTAGGGTGGCAGTTTGTACTCTCCACAGATGATCTGTTATGGTGCATCTCGGGGATGTTTTAGATTGGAGTTTGAAGGTTGGATCAATACCTTGGGCTCTTTGTTACTAGTGAGAGGTCAAAGTGTCTGATTCATCTATTGCATCTGCATGTTGTGCATGATAAGGCATGTTGTGCCTTATCATAGAATGAATATGACTTGAGTTTAACTATTACATGACTTTTGTCATGTAATAGTTCGTGTATCTTCTAAATGCACTCTCCTCCCAGGGCATCAAATTTTGTTGCGTTTGTTGCTAAAGAGAAACGCTCAAAGTTTCCTTTGGTATCGGTACCTTGATGCACTCCTCACAGGATGCTGCATGCTAACAGCTTTGTCATAAAGTAGTAAATGATCATGATATGGACTCAAATGTGCTTTACAAGATTTAGCCTGTATGTTGAGAATACAAATACGTAACTATAAATAAATGTGACAAATATTTCGGAACAAGCATATGAGACCCATGTCAACATTTTCTGTGCATCACAGCACCATAGCCAAAGAAAACCTTGTGCAAATATCTAAGACAGCCAGCAGCTTTGTCACAATGGCTGGATTTGAAACCTTGGGAATGAGAATAGGCTGCTCTTTCAAACATGTACACACACCTTTTTTAAACAGGTCATTTTCAGCCCTGTGCAGTAAAGTAGCTCTTCCATCCTGGACCACAACATATACCAGAGAGACAACAATGAAAGCAAAGCCCGGCTCCCTCGTTCCTCTTTGACTTTCGTTTTGGAAACAACAGCTCCTCATCTCCTGTGCCCTTTTCCCTGGCTCTTCACCTTGTTCTCCTCAGTAGCTGTAGAAACAGATGGGCCACTTACACTATTGAATAGCCACTGCAACACTCTCATTGTGGTGCATGATGGTTTTTAGTTGTCTGCCCAATTAGCATATATGTAAAAGCTCTGACTGTTAACTTTTACATGAGGCAGTAATTAACACCAGTGAGCTTCATGTTCACAGTTATTATGAAATCTGGACTTTGTGCCCTGAATCATTCCCAAAATTAAACAAAACATTACCCGACTGCATATATTAATACCTCTTTAGATAGCTAAATAAAAAGTGCTATATTTATTGTAACTCCCAATGTATGCATGAGTCAAAACCTTTGATAGTCTGGGCAAATCCACCAATCCATGTAAATGCAGAGCATTTGTCCAAAAGTTGCAAGGTTTTTGAATCAATCTCATAACCTTCAACTATCAAAACTAGTTTAATGTATTACACCGCATGTGTTAGGGTAATATCTGATAAGTGATTCAGAATATCAGATCTAATGAATTCACGCCACCGTCGTGTTGCCTCATGACCTAGAAATGCCAGCAGCTGCAGTCGTGGTTTATACTTCATTTCCATCTGTTTGCATTTGCGTTTATACATTTTGTGGCAATACTGTGTTACAAAACTGTCCAAGTGACCAAATCATTTCCTGATTGTTACATTATGTAAAAAGTGTAAGATGAAATGATTTGTATGTTTTGTTTTTCTGCATTTCAGGCCACTAGAAGAGAATATTTAATCACTGGTTTTCTCTGTATCATCTCACAGAAATTATAAATGGTGCAAAAGTTATACAAATACAGGCCATTTACCATTACCATTACCATTTACCATTTTACCATGGTGCAAAAGTTTAAGCAAATCTTCAGAAATTTTAATGCATTAGGGAAATTAGCGTTAGGCAGTCTAACCCTTTGATAATTCAAGCTGTGCCATCCAATAAATGTTACAGGGAGTACAGTGGACGTGCTAAAAGAGGACTTCCAGGTAGTGATCGAAAAATAACAACCAGATACAAGATGTCTTACATGCTCGAGAATATGACCTTGAACAAGAAATCAACAAAACTGAATCTGGTATTTTGTTTCATACTGGAATTTTGTTCATACTATGAAGGTGTTTTTGTTTTATATTCTACAATGATTCTGAGAAATCATCCATCCATCCTACTTGCAGGGATAGAAACATCTTTCCTCTCGCCGGCCACCTCCTTCAGCTCTTCAGGGGGGAACACAGTGGCTTTTGATCCATACATGATTTTAGAACTAGATCAGAACTGAAGGCAGGAATTTTAGCAGTGATACCCAGACCACCCTCTTAGGTCTCCTCCCAGTGGAACATGCTCGGAACATCTTACCTAGCATCCTAGTCAGATGCCTGAACCATGTCACCGGACTGCTGGCTTTACGCTCCCCCTTCAGAGGAAATTCATTTCTCTCTCTCATTTTTTTAAATTCACTACTGAGGGTTTGTGACCACACATGAGGGTAGGAATGTAGATTGACCAGTATATATACAGCTTTGTTTTTACATTCAGCTCAACAGATCAGTACAAAGTCTACATTGTACAGTAGGTGACATTGTACCTGTCTATTTGTCTATCTCCCTCACCACTTATCCAGGGTGGACACTCCACTTCACTGACAAGGAATCACCTCAGATTTTGAGGTGTCACTTTGCCACAAACCATCTGAGTGTCAGCATTCGACAAAGGCAGCAGAACCAGAAAGCTATCATCAGAAAGAAGAGATAAGATCCTGAAACACTGAACCACACACACTCCATTCTTCAGCCCTGCCTACAGAATGCATCTGACGTGCTGGCAGTGCAGACCGAGCTCTCACATTCAGCCTGCAACGGTGGGCCAGATACTCCATACTCCCAAAGCAACCTCCATAGGACACTCCAAGGTATGTAGTCAAGTCCACAAAACACACGAAGACCGAATGGGTAAACTCCCACAAACCTTCAAATACCCTTGAGAGGATAAAAAGTGGGTCTAATGTTACATGACCAGGATGAAAACTACATTTTTCTTTCAAATTGAAGGTTAGACTAATGGATGGACTCTCCTCCCCAGTACCCTGGCACTGACCTTCTCAGGGAGGCTCATAGGTGTGAAGTTGGAATACACCGCCTGGTCACACTTCCTGAAAAAAGGAACAACTAGCTCTGTCTGTTTGCTTACTTTCTAACACACAAGATAAGTGAACTCCAACACTAACAAAGCAATAAATCATAAATATTGATCATGCAGTGACCTGTCACAAGTGATTTTAATATTCTAACGATAGGATGTGCTGTTTTCAATTCCAATTCACAATGCACACAGAATTATGCCCGTTGGCATATTGTTGGAAGGTTTTTTGTGCAAAAACACTGTTTTATGCAGGGCCGTTGCTGAATGCATCAACTCTGCATCTGCTTTTTGATATTCTGGTATTGAAATTGTTTTCTCATAGATTTTGTTTCTATGTATGCAATTTAATCTCTTCTCTTCCAAGAAATAGGGCAGGTGCCTCCAACCAGCAATCATTTAAAAATCTTAGTCTTTTCAAGACAACTGTAATAAAAGGCAGCGGCAGTGTGAAATATGCAGGCTTTCATAGTTGAGAGCCTCATTTGTATGTTGACTGCGAGAACCTAGACAACTCTGAGGGGGCAGCCTTAGTTATTTGGTCACTGTACTAACCAAGCCTAACAGAAGCACTACACGTATTCCGGTCCTCATAAAAGATTTGTAAAACCAGCCGTGGAGAATTTCCAAACTAGACTGTATTGTTTGTATAATGCTCATATTCCTACCCTTGCACAGGATGTTAACATAATACTACAAGCTGTTAATAATGGAATAGTATGAAATCTCATCACCTCCATGAATTCAGTGTGTAAACAATGTGTCATGTTGCCACCAGTGGCCACAAACTACAAATTTCCAAACTAGTCAAAGTTCTTTTGGGAGTTTTTGTACATTTCCGAGAGTTTTTCCAACATATAGACATGTCGTGTATTCTGGGTTCAGCAACTGAATGTGGTTCCTGTTTGCTGGCTATTTTGTATTGTATAATTACTCGTGTGTGCATACCAGGCAAATACTACCGCATCAAATAATCATTGAATGACAGCTTTTATTGTACACCTACACGTTGTTCTTGTGTACAGGTATTTTGTGTATGCGTATATAGGTAGCTTTTTTCTGTGTTTTGGCCTTTTGTGCACAAATAAAGTGTTTTACATCCCTGAAGTGGAGCTTTTGAAAAACTAGTTTATTTCTGTGTTGAGATAAACAAAGATTATGTCTTGCAGTGCCTTCATCTCATTTTTTGATGTCAGATTTTGTACCATGTTATTGCTTGCAGGCCACTGCTTGTTATACTGACATCTAGAGCTTTTGCAATGGTTTTGACAGGACTTTTTATGGTGGGATTTCATGTGGACTGAGATATTTTGTCAACATGAAAGCAGAAAATCCTCTTTTTAAAAAATACCTGTGTAGTTGCAGATGTAGCCCTAGTCTTTGGTTCATAAATACTTCAAAGGTTTTTCTTGAATCACTTGAATTCTTCAATGTTGTCTGGATGTCATTGCTAAACTTTTTAGGGAGAGAAGCATGCAAAAATTGTTTCTTGTTTTCTTTTTAACCATTACAATAAAAAATAAGAATATTGATCTTGATTGAAAAATGAGTAAGAACATCACAAAAGGTGAGCAAGGATTCAAAAGCTAATCTGATTTAAACCACGAGCTTCTTGCATCCCATCTTCATCAGTAGGGTAAAATGAACCTGTCTAACAGTCTAAACCCAGCTCACGCTCCCTATTAGTGGGTGAACAAGCCAACGCTTGAATTCTGCTTCACAATGATAGGAAGAGCCGACATCGAAGGATCAAAAAGTGACGTCGCTATGAACGCTTGGCCGCCACAAGCCAGTTATCCCTGTGATAACTTTTCTGAAACCTCCAGCTTAAAACCCCCAAAGTCAAAAGGATCGTGAGGCCCCGCTTTCATGTCTGCATTCACACTGCTGCACCAAGGGAGGTTCCTGTCCTCCCTGAGCTCGCCTTAGGACACCTGCGTTACAGTTTGACAGGTGTACCCCCCCATTCAAACTCCCCACCAGCCACTGTCCCCGGAGCGGGTCACGCTGGGCGCTTGACACCAGAAGCGAGAGCCGTCTTGGGGCTCGCCTCCCTGCCTCACCGGGTAAGTGAAAAAACTTTATGATTAAAATATCCAAGAGTAGGGAACGAATGAGATTTCGTAATGGTAGTCTGTGTATCTTCAGAAGTTGTGTGGCTATCAGTTCATCACACTTTGTGACCAATCAATCATATGTCACTGAATTCCAAAAAACCATTTTTTAAAAATGTATCTATTATTGTACTAATCTGATCATCTGTTTGAATGGATCTCTAACATGGAGATAACGTCACGGTTTCAACCATGTTTGCTGGGTATAAGGTCCTCGCTGTTCCTCCCTTGTTGTCAGTGTTGATTTTCCTGATAAACTTTGTGTTGCCTCCTCAGTCTGTTTGCCCTTTATTCCTGTTTAGTGTTTCTCTTTTCACCTTTTGTTTCTGAAACTTTTGCTTTAACCAATAAAGGCTCATCTTTTAATCTGAATTTTCATCTTCATCTACACTAATCCATGACACATAATGCTGTCGTTTAGAGAATCTTGGATGAAAAGAGAAAGGACAAAAAGAAAGTTTTTTTTCTATATTTTTGTCCAGATCACTCATCAATACTGAGTAATCTAAGTTCATCTTGATTATTTACTACTTAAATGTACAATATTTACATGTCTAAGCCATTGGTCTTTCTAATCACTGAAAGCCAGCCACTCAATTAGCACCTAAGCATTTCTTTAATAAGTGTGTCAGTGAATCAGGGAATCATTTAATTCACTTGTTGAATTATGATCAAGACTGACTTGAGTATTGTGTGTTTCTATAGCTTGCAAGCATCTCCCCCCTTTTATTTCATCCCTTGAATATTTTCAGCTTTCTTCTGTGTCTTCGCTAACAAAGGCCATCACTCAGTTTAAAATAGAGTCACACCAGAGTGACAGAATGTGGGCGTCTAGTGGCTGCACTGGTTTGATTTCTGCTTCACCAAGCCAGACACCATCAGACAAAAACTGTCTTGTTTTCCTAAAACGTGTGTTTGACTGATATTCACTTCACTTGTGAATCGCCCTGATTTAGCTTTGCGAAAACGTCAGGTTTAGAAGTGAAAAAGGTTTTGGTTGCCACACCAGGTTTCCTTTGATTCTGACTCACAAGTTAAAGCTTTGATGATTTTCTTTGAATGTCAGCAAACCTCATGCTGGCAGATTTTCCTCATCTCTCACACACATACACACATATGCAAAGAAACAGGCTTTTGCACATAAATGAAATGGTTTCTAAAAAAAATGTGTTTCACTTGAAGCATTTCATAAACGGTACAAATTTGAAAATCATTTGAAAATTCTTTAAAGGTTTAGAGCACTTTGGTGGCAGTTTTGGATTCAAATTTAAACTTAAAGTGGGAAATATTTCTAACAAGTTCAGGCATAAAGTAATATTTTTAATCACACATTAAAAAATTCCATTATTATTAATTCAGACTTGAAAAGAAGTTCCTGACTATATTCATAAAGTTTAAATAAAATTATTTTTTAATAAGGGCGCCACCAAAAGTGCTGGGAACAGGTCCTGTATTTAAGTTTTGATGATTTTTATATGAAGCAAATTTCATTAAATTATCAAATTTTGTCTAATTAATAATTCATTTTCCAACTGAAGAGCACCTGTTGCCAAGGTTACCTTAGAAATCAAAGGAAGAGTGAAAGAGACAAAGACATGAGAGAGCGGGGGAGCAACAGCACCCGTTCCCTGCATAATAAGTAGAAGAGTCTTTTTTATGACAGTCCTTACCAGGAAAAAACAACATTATTAGTATCTTGTGTAAATGCATGAAAGTCTTGATACTGATTACCATCTTGATGTGCAAATAATTCTAGTATCGCTACATGATGTCAGCTTTTGTGAAATGAGATGGAAACTGAGGCGTACCCTGTAACTATAAATAAATTTGTCACTTAAGATAAAGTGTTTTTCAAATATAAGTATTGTTGTTCTCACCAGGTGTGATGCCCCAGTGTATTCTGCCCTGTCTCTTTGTTTCTGTGCAGGTCCCTTCAGGTGGAGTGCATCAGTGCACCTTGGAGCACCTGTCCATTCTCCCTGCACCATCGTTGGTTGGCTTGTTGATTAGGTTTGGCCCAACTTATAAGACTGACTCATTGTGTGTGTTTTTTTAGATAAAGTTATCTACTTTACTTGCAAATCCACGCCTCTCCTGTCATTTTTTTATGTCTAATGAGTCGGTCCATGACAAGTAGAAAGGTAGAGATGCATCATTTTTACACTGACTTGCCTTATAGTTAATGGGCACTGCTTTTGGAGAGATTCTGCGTGTGTGTGTGTGTGTGGGGGGGGGTTCACATAATTGCCTCTGCTTCAGTGGCTTAATTGAAGCCAGGTGTCTTTGAGTAGTGCACCCCTATTCTGGTCTATTTATGCCACTCTCGTCATTCTGGGGTACGTGATGCCAATATACCAGTATCAGTATCAAACATCCTTTTCTGGTATCTAATTACAGGTAGGGGTGGGCTCAGCCAAATGACCTGTCGTCTTGCCCACCCAGTCAAAAGTAAAAAAATTGTTTTCCAAATGGAAAAAGCAGCACAGAAAGTACAAGCACCCTTTTCTAACCTCTGACTGGGTTGGTAGCATACAGCCAAATCCAATCTCTCCTCGGACTCACCTTATTAGAATCAGAGGTACAAACACGCAGAGGTCAAAAGAAACAGATTGCTGTGTCTCAGTGTGCACAGGTGATCAACTATGAACCCAAAGCAACAATCAAACCACACACACACACACACACACACACACACACACACACACACACACACACACACACACACACACAGAGAGAGACAGAATACATGTGTAGATCTTGATTCCTTCACTGGCTGTTGTTCCATCATCACAAAGCTTCTGGACAGAGATCATGTACACAAGTGGCAAACTCTGATCAGGAACTCAGAGTCAGTTAAACAAAAAGGTTCATTAAAAAAAAAAGGTTTATTTTTGAGATATGATGAGTTTCTAGACTAGTCGGTAACTATTATCACGATATTTCCCAGCCTTAAAGGGAGCTCTTCTCTGAGCCCTTGGTACTTCTCAAGCTTCCCGTATTCCTTTTCCGTACTCCTTCTCCGTATCCTATTCATGTAACTCCTTCCGCTGGGGATACTTGCATAGTAGCATTCCAACAGCGCCCTGTTCTCATCTCTTGCCCACTTGTGCCAGGAGCCCACTTCTCATCACTGTGTCCTGGTTCCTCAACACCTAACACGGACCATATTAATCCAGGCGATGTCTGAGTCTATACGGCTTCAGTTTTCTCTCTCTCCCTCATATCTAAAGTTAGCATGGGGGTCTAGCCTTACCGGATACAGTCGAACTCCTGACTTAAGTTCCAAAGGCGTGTCGAGTTAGATTAGTTAGCTATTTTAAATTGGTGAGTGTGAACTGTTGTGTTAGTCTTGCGATAGTTTGGCGACCTGCTCAAGTCCACCCTGCTACCTTGAATTTGATAGGCGGGAGATAATTGATGGATAGTGTTTATCGATTGTGATGAAGTATCCTGGGCAGCAAAACTTAAGATTCCAAGAAAAAAATATACAGAAAACTATTTTCTTGGAGAAATTCCTCTTCTGAGACCCCTGAGTGCTTAAATTCAAAGAATTGAGTTTCACACCTTCAGATGATGTCCATACTCCCCTGGAGTGTTCACAAAGGTCAAAACAGCAGACATCTTTGTGTTACTGAAGAAACAGACACGTTTGTACAGTGTACAAATCTCTGAAAGTCACAGCAACATGTTGACTGGCCTCTGTCTGTGCATGGGTCTGTGCCAAATGCCAAGAAACCATCCGTACTGGGAAAATGAAACAAGCTGTCCCATTGTGGCAGGTAGCCATTTTCAGACCCTATTGGCATGTCGACATTTCACTCACAACCTTTGAGGAGAAATGGGTCTGTGTTCTTATGGGTTAATGCAAAGCTCACTGAACTTACATAAAAAGTCTTGGAAAACACAAACCTCAGAAGGGGGGAACTAATAAAACACAAGACCAAGAAAGAAAAAAAACAAGCAGAAGAGGGGGATGATAAATGCACAGATATTTGAACACAGATAAAACTAATGAGGATGAGGTAGACTGAAAGAAACTCAAAGACAAACAGGGGGTGCCACAGAGAAAAGTATAAGTCACAGGAAAATGGGCGGAAAAACCAAACCACAAAAGCAAAATAAGTAAAAGCCAAAGGAAAAAACATAAATTAGACCAGAACAGTGAATTCAGCTTTCTTGGCACACTTTGAGCTCCTGAGTAACTCACTTACCACCTTTTAATGGCTACTTCCTGCAGGATGATGAATATCTAAAAAAAAAAAACGAAAGTTCCTCAGACTTCAGCAGCCTCCCTTCAATCCAGATCTGGATCTGGCAGACAGCTTTGAGATGCGCACGAATGGGAGATTGACATCTGAAAAATCTGCAGAAAGTATATGACGGAATCATGTCAACATGGAGCAGAACCTCAAAGATTTATTCCCAAAATCTTTGGGGAATCCACAAAGACACAGAGACCGACTGAGAGCAGAGGGAGGTTCTACCCAGTATTAGTATAGCAACAAAGTGCTTGTTAGTGTATTTTTCTAACCACGAGTTGCTAATAGTCATATATGCCACATTTTCCTGTTCGCTCTTACTAAGAACTCCCTTTGAAATGATGCCATGTCTCTTTGTGTGTTTGTCAAAAGTGGAGAGGGAAAGACAGCAGACGCAGCATCTAAGAATAAGCACAGCAAGAGCAACAGGAAACCCTTGACTGACAGAAAGGAAGGCTGTGAGCTGGAGACAGTATCATTGATTCCCATGCTTTTGATAGTGTGCTATCAAAATGCTTTTGATAGTTAGCTGTCAAAAGCATAGCATAGCTTTTGGACCTTGAAATCAAGCTGTGACCAATAGGTCCCTATGTAAATTATAAATATACAAACACGGTTATCAGTCTGTGATCAGCCAGCAGATCAGAGAGCTCAAAAGAGGATGGAGCCCTTCCCCCTTCAGGCTGTAACATACTGATCTCTTGTCAGACAGCTTATGGATTTTCTGTTTCAATCCTGACATGAGAACTGAGTGATTCCTTTTAATTACACGTATATGTTAGAAAAATCAGGACAAATCTGAATCCCTTCACCCGTCACGCAGCTTTTAAGTTTGTTTCCCTACATGTTGTTGTGTAACGCGTTGATTGATGGTGCAGGTGTGACCGTGGCTCGAGCCTGTTACACACATCCACTACACATCCACACATACAAACACCACCCACCGCTTCTTGTTTGAGGTGTTTGTCTCCCAGCCCGTTAAAGGGCGCTGTGGGTGATAAAAGCTCAGGCGCACTTAAGTGGCCGCGCCTGAAAAGGAGCGCACCTCTCCGGAGCGCACGGTGGAGGGGCGGGTCTAACGGGACAGAGCATCTCTTCTCCTCATTCATTCGCAAAGTGTCTCTCTCAGACTAGAAAGTAGATTACTTACAGAAATTACCCCCTTGCCTTACCTTCATGCGCGCAGACTGTGGAGACATCCGTACGCCTTCGCCTCTCCAGATGAGTGAAAAGCACCGAGACCGGATGGTTCCCTCCCGAGGTACAAACTTCTGACTGGTGCAAACTTCGCGGCTCATCCCGGTATGATAATTTCCAACTTGAGCCTGAGCTGCGCGCACTGTCCCGAGGGAGTAGCCCGCAGCACTGAGGCGACGGACGCGTACGAGGAGGTATCCGGTTCCCTGCCCCCTCCGTCCCTGAGCCCGACTGGGCACCTTGTGGTGGCGGTGTGCCTGGGCTTCATCGGCACTTTCGGGTTTCTCAGTAACTTCCTGGTGCTCACGCTGTTCTGCCGGTACCGGGCTCTGCGCACGCCCATGAATCTCATGCTGGTGAGCATCTCCGCGAGCGACCTGCTGGTTAGTCTGCTGGGGACTCCGTTCAGCTTCGCAGCCAGCACCCAGGGGCGGTGGTTGATCGGACGCGCTGGGTGCGTTTGGTATGGGTTCGTTAACTCATGTTTGGGTAAGAATATTTATTATTATCATTATTAATAATTTATTATTTTTATAATTATTTTAATTAATATGTTTCATTGGAGAATGAATGGCCAAAACAACAGAAGTATTTCTTTTAATTTCTTTTAATGTCTAATCTTCGCTTTCCTTTTATTTCCCCTCAACAAAAATCGAAATACTTATTGCATCGTATTCTGTTGCCTGTCAGACCGGGTCTGTTTATAATTTCATACAATTTTCGTCTTTTCCCAACAAATTTAGCCTGTGTGAAAATCTCATGTCATCATCATTTTTATCCAAAGCTGTTTCACAGGCAAAATTAAATGGCAGCTTGCAATGCATTCCTCGACTGCAGCAATGGGCAACAGAAATTCGGCATGATTAACAGCTTAATTTTCCAGGTAATTTCATAAAACGATTAATATTAATTAAAGGTAATTCGAGTTTTGTTATGAAGGCATCATCTGATGGTGGTGTGCTTCCAAACTTCCCTTACAGGGACATAAATAATGCGATCTGGTGAAGAGGACTCTGTAGCTAGATTTTTTATTTTCATTTTTTTGCAGGGAGAAGATGATTGGCGTTGAAAAGATGAACGCTAAAATAAACATAAAACATGGAAAAAGCATTTCTGATCGCATTACGCAATAAATCTGCTCTTGTAAGGCTCTTATCTGGATCCTCAGAGGTCTTGTCTCAGATTTGTGCGCACAGGACTGTTGACAGAGCTGGGATCAAACCAGTGACCTTTCGGTTTCGGGGCAATCACTGTAATTACTGTCTGGGATTGATTGATTGATGTCAGCCCCATGTTCACAAACCAAAGAATCCTGATTTTCTACCCACTGGAGCGATGAAAACCAGGGAAGAACACCAGGATGATTGGGAGGTGATCCTGCTGTGCCAGACTTTTTTCTCTCCCCTGAATGCAGATGTTCTTCTTTTGCACTAAAGGGACTTTCAAGTTTTAAGTGAACAATCAGCCTGCCCATAGACTTGAATACAGACCTGTCTTCACCTGTAAAGAGAGAGAACAAAAATGTCACTATAAAACCAGTTGTTTTCTCTAAGGAGTCTTGACAGCAAAGTTTGAGTGCTATTAAATGTGATGTTTCATTTGTGAAGTCTGAATTTGCAAGAATGTGCTGTTCCCCTTAATTTATGTGGTTTGTCTGTGGAGTTTGGAGTGAAGTTTGGGAAGATTTTGGCAGTTTTCTCTTTACACCTTGACTTGAACATAGATGTAGTAAGCTGTTGCACTTGGAGGAAGGTGCAGTACAATATTGCACTTGACTCAGCCATTTTATGAGTAGTCTAGTGTGATATAAGGTGCTCTACGGTGGTATTGTTTTCTCTTTGGAGTCAGGACGGTTTAGTGAAGTCAGTTGTCAAATCTCTTAAATTAAATTACTTTTTTATGGAGTCTGTCACTCTTAAATCTGCCGTTTTCTCTTTGGAGTCCTGACCTGCAGCATAGTTTCTCCCCCCTCAAACCACTTTCAATCTGGCCTGTGTTTTCTCATCTTTTCCCCACTGACCCAGCTCAACTTCACAGTTACTGGCCTGGTCAGCAGCTGCTCAATAAAGCCCTGGATGCTACAAGCATCGTCTTCTATGTTCTATAACCTATACCTATATAGGTAATCAGAGCAGGTAACCTATATAGGTTATAGATATATAACCAGTTTTCTGGTTATATATCTATAACCAGAAAACTGAGCACTTAAGTTTGGACTATAATTTTTTCCACTGGTGCACGTTCAGGAACAACTGTGGAATAAACAAGCAATAACCAAGAGGATCAAAACTGTACGTAATGGGATCAAAGGGTTGTCTGAAAAATTACACACACAAAAAAAAAACCCTTGAGTGAGATGCTTCAGAGATGTTTCAGAGATGGGCACCCTGACATCAAAGAATTGAGTCGGGAGTGATTGATGACTTTTTGGTTTGAATTGATCAGACAAGTGGGAAAACAAGGAAATGTGCAGCCCAGTATGGACAGACGGTAACCTCACATCATACTGAGTGAGGCTTGTGGTATTTATTTATAAAATGCTGTGGGATTTGTTTCTTTCATCTCGAAGAGGAGTCAGAGCTCAAGCTAGACTGTTTTCTGGTGGAATAAAAGGGAACTCGAGGAGGAGCTTCAACTTGAATTGTGTTGTCTCTTTAGAATAAATAGTTAGATATAACCCAACAAACATCACTGCCTGCATTTCACAGAAAAGTAATCTTTTCAGATGCTTGGAAAGACCTTATTTCTGGCAAAACTGAGGTACTTGTGTTCGACCCTGACAATTTTTCTAAGGAGGTCAGTCATTACACCGGCTCCCACTCCAGCAATATCATATCATCTGCTAAGAGCCTTGGTATCATGTTTCATCAGTATTTGCATTTTGAATCTCATATCTAATCCAGTCTTGTTGCCTTCATTTAAGAAACATCACAAAAAACAAACCTCAATGATCAACTAGCCTGTGTCAAACAGGCCCAAACTCAGCAGCTAGGCTCCTAACAAGCCTGGGAAATTCAGAATTTTAAAGTTTCATTAATAACATGTAAAGACCTACACGACAGGCATGTATACCAGGCCTGCTGAGATTTTATTCCAACATTTGGCCTCTCCAATCATCTGATCATCTGTTTCATGCTTTTATTTTAAGAGGTGACCACGCTTTTGAAGTTGGAGCTCCTACACTTTGGAACAGGCTGGCTTAATTTAATTTTAAACATCTGCTGAAAACTCATTTTGACTCATTTTCTTAATCGTTCTGCTCTTTACTTTTAGCTCTTGTTCTTGTATGTGTGAAAGTGTGCATGCAAGAATGAATGTAGGATTGTATGTTTGACTGTGTGGACATGTATACTTATCTTTAATCTTTAATGTGTGGTTTTATCCCAAATATAAAGTAATAATGTTAAAAAAAATCTATATACATAAATTTGTTATTATTATCTAAAAAAAAGATTAGTGGATGCTTTAACATGACATTTGATTTGGTTATGATTTGATAGTAATCACATTTACAGAGCACCTACTTGGGTACACAGACTCATAGCTCCATATGCACTGTGAATTTATTTATACCTGCAACTTGAAGATCAGAGCTTATTGTCTGCATGCTGTGATGTCATGGTGTTGCAGTAGTGGGTTCCAACTTTCTGTTTTTTGAGGAGTTTGCAAAGATCAGAGCATTCCTATAGGCTCAAATTGTGGTCATAAATATTTTGTACTTGTAAATCAGGATTTATATGTGAAAAAAAGAATTTGTGTGTGGACTTAGCCAAAATAAATACGTGTGAAACTCTGTAAGTTACAAAAACGAATTTTGACCCTATTTTTCCTCCTTTCATCTGATTGGTCAATGTCATGTCAATCACAAATTTTACTATCCAATCAGAGAACAGATTGGTTTGGCTGTCGGAGGGGCGCTTTTTTGAACTGCAGGTCCTTGAAGGGTAATACAGTTTGAAGCTGGAAGATCTCTATATAAATATCCGATAGAAGCGAGGTCCCATAACTTTCAGCAGCTGTTGAAAGGGTAAAGTTGTGGTATATCAGTGGTTAGAAATACCATTATTACTTTAGGATTAGTTTAACACAAAGTCAGACCCAGGACCATGGCTGTGAGTCACAGTGCGCAGCATAAAGGTCCTTTCACATCGGATGCAGGATGTGCTGCTAATGCTAACTAAAAGCAAAGGCGCTGGCTGCTGAGCTCTGTGGGTTTTTGCAGCAGCTCTACCTGTACTAGATGCACCTGCTCCTTGTCGTTTCTATCTCTGACTTTATGTTCTCTATAAGAGTTTTTTTTTTTTTTTTTGCCAGTTCTTCAAATGTTCAATAAAAACATGTATGCTAATTCATAACGAAGAAAGCTTTGTAACTATCCCCACTAGTGAAGACTGTCATTTCCAAAACACTGCCCCCCCTCCCCCGCGGTTCGCAGCGCTGTTGAAAAGGCTGTGGAAGTCCCTGTATTAAGCACATAAACCTGCGACACAAAAATCACCAAACCACCACAGACTGTTTTCCTTCGTGGTGATGAAGGAAAACGCTGGGCTGGCATGTAAAAGGGCATTTATTCCCTTCAAGGACCTGAAGCTCCATAAAGTAGGGGTGCAACGATATTCGTATCGATATTGAACCGTTCGATACAGTGCTTTCGGTTCGGTACGCATATGTATCGAACAATACAACATTTGTAATTTATTTTATCAATTTTCCTTCTGACGATGCTGTCTGTGTTGAGCGCTCAGTGAATCTGCGTTCGACTACTCCGCCTAGGCTGCACTGTCCAGCGCAGATCCACTGAGCGCTCAACACAGACAGCATCGTCAGAAGGAAGAGCGCAGGGCACCTCCCCCACCCTCATTCAGATCTGGCGTTTGGAATTATTTTGGTTTTCATGTGACGTATGACCCTGAAGGTAAGCGAGTCATGGACTAAAGTAAAACAGTATGTTGGATGTGCCATGCAATGCTCAATTACATGGGTGGGAGCTAGTGTGTTAGCGCAGTTAGCTCGTTAACGTGTTGGCCGTCTAGCCCCATGCACGGAGCTATCGGCGGTAGCTCGTTAACGGAGATTTGCCGTGTTGTGGCGTTAAGGTCATTTCAACGAGATTAACCTGAAAGCACTAGTGGGAACACAACGAATATGACTGCACATTTACGCCGACATCATCCTAGTGCAAAGACAAGTGGAAGCAGACAAAAAAAAGCAAGCATGCTACTAACTTTAGCCGAGTCATTTAGACAGCTGTTAGCACATGATTCTCCTTATGCTGCTGAGAATATAGCCCAGAAGAAGCGGATAGTATAGCTTTTATTTTGGAAAGAGCCATTTCTCTGTAATAAACTCTCTTTTCCAAAGATGAGTGATTCCTCAATCAGACACAGGGCTTGCAATATCGCTAGCCCGACGTCCCGGAGCTAGCGATTTTTTCAGTCGGGCTACCAAAATCTATCTCTTCCCTGCCCGTCGGGCTATTGTAGGAAAAATATATGTCAATGCTTTTGCATTCTTTCAGAAATGTAGCTGGGTAATTATGTCATTGGCATCGGTGAGCCACTGTCAATATGTGACATATTGAAGTCGCGTTTGAATTTGCGCTTGTTTTTTTGCTTTCACTTTGCAATGACAGCACTGATCTGTGAGTGATGATAATTTGTGCACCAATTCCTCTGACATCGTCTTATTAATCGTTAGCTTACTATGCAAACATGACGCAGCAAGCTTAAACATGTGAGAGGTTGATCGCGCAGAGAATCGCTGAGCTTATGTGAGTGCGTGTGTAAAAGCATTTCAGTTCTGCTGAGCCAAATAAGACAGGTCAGGGTGAAGAAGTGACAGCCAAAGAAAACCTTACCACAAAACGGAGAAGTTATGACAAATCAGACTATAAGGCAAAAAGAAAGTGCAGCTTTATGGTTTCATGGACAAAAGAATTTCTGTGGCTGCAATATGATGAGCTAAATAACCAGGGCTGCACATAAGTGGTCCGCAGGTGCGCATTCGCTGTCAAAATAAAAAACACGCACAAGGGTTAGGGTTAAATTTAAAAACTGTACTTTTGAGTTAAAATATATATTTATAATTTTAATAAATGACAAATTAAAAATGCATGAACATTTTTTGTATCGAAAAAATATCGAACCGTGACACCAAAGTATCGAACCGAACCGAACCGTGAATTTTGTGTATCGTTGCACCCCTACCATAAAGCACCCCTCCAATAGCCAAACCCATCTGTTCTCTGATTGGATAGTTAAATTTGTGATTGACATGACATTGGCCAATCAGATCAAAGGAAGAAAAGTCGGGTCAAAATTCGTACTTGTAACTTGCAGAGTTTCGCACGTATTTTTTGGCTAAGTCCACACACAAATCTTTTTTACACACACACAAATTCTTTTTACACATACAAATCCTGATTTACAAGTACAAAATATTTATGACCACAATTTGAGCCCATACATTCCCTTTCACTTTTCAACTACATATCAATCTTTTCAATGAGTTTCTGCTGGTGAAAATCTATTTGTATTCAGTGGATTAAATATTTGCAACAGCTTAACAAATTTCAGCAATTTGTTTGCATGTAAGAAGCTTCATACTGTTGAAATGCAGTGGCACAAAGTGATGGCAGAGTTCTGTTGTGCACTTCAATTGCTACAAATCTTACCAGCCTGCATTAGAAGCAGCTCCAACTAAAAAAAACTAAATAACTGAATTGAAGAAATAAATAAGAACTACCTTTATTTATCCGAGTGTTACTAGAAATATGTATTAAACTGGATACAGCAAAATTTATAGGTCTAGAAATAAGCTACTCAGTTTGTCGAGACTGATGTGAAAACAGAGCTGAGACCTAATTTCATCCCCTGTCTGGGTGAGCTGAGGTGAAATTCTGTCTGTTTTTTAATTCGCTAATGAGACATTGTCTGCTCTGATGCACGCACAGCAGAGCTACAGTGGTGATGGTTAGCAGGCTTGTCATCAAGCCTCATCAGGTCACTTTTGCTGGAATAAGGTCATTCTCATGAAGTCACTGACAACCATTTTCTCTTTTTCTCTGTCTTTTGTTGTTGTTTTGTTTCTCTGTGAACAAGCCAACACTGATTAATGGGCAAGCTATTGGAAGTGTATAATTGGGTAACAGACATGGGAAAGACTTTCTATGGCTTTAATTGTAAGTTTATTGGATGTTTGTGCTCTTGTGAACCTGCTTTAATGCACAAACGTGTGCATGTTATTCAAGAAATTATACTCAGATCAGATTAACTGTGTTGGGGGAATGAATCATTTTCTGAAAGAAATGTGGAAGTAGTGCTAATGTCACTTATATTCCACCAGTCTGTGTCAACTTTGGCACTGAACATTTTTTCTGTTGCAGATTAAACATATTTGACAGATGAAGTGAATGACATTGATCACTTTGTTATAACAACTCCTGTGGTTTTAGAATTCATATGGATGTGACTTTGCCACTTATCACTCATTGAGAGAGCCTCAATGTTATACAGTCTTTAAGACAGATACAGATATTTGGTGATTTCAAAATCAGATATTTAGATATATGTTCAATTTTTTGTCTTTGACACAAAACATACACAAATTTGAGGGAAAGCTATTTGTGTATGCAACAGAGACTGCCCTCTGGTGGACAAATGATGCAACATCATTGAAGGGGTTGAAGGGTGTTTCTCTAATTTACTTTTTCAATTTTCTCTTATTAGCGTTTATAAATGCTGATGCCAAATAGCTAATATCAGCTAAATCAATATGCGGATGAATCAGTTGGGCTGTAGACAGCAGTGGCTGCCCCCAACTGTTCAGTGGGACAAACTACAACAACACAAAAACTGCTCAGGACCACCTGAGTTCAAGTTCAAGTTCAAGTTACAATAAAGTTGAACTTGAACTTGAACTTGAACTCAAGGCAACGGCACACCAAAGATTTCACGAATGCACTGGAATAAGCCCGACCCACAAAAGCTGAACTTACAGGAGTCATTAGCAATTAATATTGTAGTTGCCAGCTTGAGTCATACTTAGTGGACCTGTTACAATCATTTCCAGCTAAATCCACTCTTAATATCATCACAGAGCCAAGAATAGAAAAAACAGTCTGAAACTGAGTTTGAAGCCTGAGTTTTTAGATTACTCTCACATATAGAAAAGTCTCCACTTCAGAGGTAAAACATTTAGTGGTCTAATGGATTTGTTATATCTGTGGAAACTTTTCTCTTCTTTTCTTTTCCCTATTCTTTTAATCTAATAGTGCTTATATTACAATTTTACAATACGTCCCCTGTTTAAAGTTTGCAGATGACATGACATTTGCTCTCAGAAATGTGGTGGCAGAAATCAGACTCATAGAATCTCCTAACCTGATCAGAGAAACCAGGTTAGGTATTTACATAATACTGAAGGAATTGCATACAGTAAACATAGTTCTGCATGTTGTGCTGAGGTGGCAGTGATGGGTAATGCAGAGAAATGAAGAAAAAAAATTATGTCAGCTGGAGTGTACGAGGAAGATGGATGGAAAGAGACAGCAGGAGTGAGATGAAGAAGGAGAAAGAGAGAGTGAGACAAAGGAAAAGAATGAGAAGAAAAAAGACAATGAAAGATGATTAGCTCCTGTGCTGACTCAGGCTTGGAACGTGGGGTCATTCATTTTACCATAAATCTATTCCACACTAGTATGGAGTTGGATGGGGAAGAATCGGGCCTCAGGTGAAAATCCCATTAAAATGCATGTTGCAGAATCAGAGTGGGCCAAGTTTGAATCAAAGCCAACTTTTAGGGGTTGATATTCTAACCAGGCTCCAAGTGCAGACTGTGCAGTCAATATAGGAAATGAATGGAAGATTTGTTGCCTTTAGAAGTTGCCCAGTTGCTGAGGTGGCAGACCATTCATATGAAGAGAATCCACTATATATTTACCAGAGTGTATTGTTTACCGGAGATTATGCAATTAATTTCTTTCCACAATACTCATTTGGTTTTCTTGTCCTTTTCATGAGCTTTTATATTGCTTCCTAAAACAACAGTAAGATCAATGCTATACTTTTACTGTGCAAATAGATTGAATAATTATATAAAATATGAAAGAAATCACACTACAGAGAGTATTTAGAAGTGTTTTAGGGGTGGGGGGGAGGGAAGTAACCAATAAGATGAGTGTGGCGCAAGTATTAGATTTAACAGGTGACCCTTTTGGATGGATAGATGTCAGTGGTTCTTTCAGCTTGTCCCCCTTGTTTCTTTGGCAAATGACACGTGGACAGTGTTGCCAGCAGAAAGCCTCTTCTCTCTTAGAAGAGGTTGAAAGCACAGCTTAGGTTTTCAAAGTTGCATCCAAACAAAGATTTCTGTATCTTCTGTATCTCCTTTGGAAAGACAAGCCCAAAGTGGAGATGCTTGTCCATCATGCACAGCCTCACTTTTGGAGTAAGCCAAACTCAGCATGTCAGCACAAATATAGTGTGGTGGTGGAGGGATGTTGGGGTCGCTTTGCAGCCATAGAACCTGGGCAATTTGCAGTCACTGAGTTGACCATTAAGTCCTCTGTATGCCAAAGTGTTCTAGAGGCCATCTGCCTGACAGCTAAAGCCTGGCCCATGCATCAGAACAATGATCCTGAGCACAGCAACAAATCTACAACAGAATGACTTAAAAAGAAAAGAAGGTGTTGCAATGAAACAGTCAAAGTCTACTCCTCAATCATAGTGAAATGCTGTGGTGGGACCTTAAGAGAAATGTGAAAAAAGTCATACAGAAAGAAAATATGGGCTAGAGTTCACATAACTGTACATTTAAGAATATTACAAGCTTCATTTATTAATTTCATTTAATTACATTTTTTAATCAGATGTTGGACACTGGAGTCAATTGTAAATTACCTAAGAACTCAAAGAGATGAGAATAGGCCTGGCTCAGGAGTCAACCTTATGCCTAATGAGATGCTGGGTTTTTGTTGTTGTTGTTGTTTTAATTTGTGGATGTTGAGTTTACCGAACTGCAGAATTTCACTCTTAAATGTTTTGCTATCAGCCTTGTTTGTACTTTGTCCTTTGGGGGCTGTTGTATTAAAGGATGTAAGCCTTTTCTCCCTGCGACTGTGAACTGGATAAGCAGTTAAGAAAACTGATGGATGGAAGTCTTTTTCATTAAGAAAAAAAAAAACACAGAGGGAGGTAAAGAAAAAATTATTATTATTTTTCCTTGTCCAATTTTATTGTTATTCAAAAATAATCTTTATCTGTATGGCTCCTTTAGTGCAGGTTAATGTTGACACTAATGGTTAAACGTAATCAGCAATACAATATTATTATCTCACAAACAGCTTCTTCCCCTGAGCCATTCAGAGTGCCAACAAACACTATCCCCCACCCCCCTCTCCTCCCTACTCACCTCACCAATCTGAGCCACGGTGTGAGCACCCCTCATCACTCAGGCCACACACATACAGACTCTATACTCAGACCAGGTTCTTTGCACTGCTTCCAACACTTTGTTCGCCAATTTGTGTCTTTTCTATGGTGTGCCTTTCTCTTATTTTGTGTGTAGGAGTCTCAGCCATTGCCTTGAGAAGGAAAAGTGGAAGAGCTTCTAGGTCAGTTATGTAGGAATTTTCCAACTGGGATGAAACCCCAGGGCAGATGCAGAACATGCCATGGAGGGTTTGTCTCTAGGCTAGAATGGTGGGGACAGAGTGGGAAAAGTCTTCTGAGACTTCCTCTGGTGGAAAATGGATGAGTGGATTGGGGGAAGTGTTCTCTCTAAACAGAGACAGACTGCTGCTGTGATGATACGGCTGTCACTATGACTTTAACCATGACTAAGATTTATTAGTTATGATTCTTGCTCTGATTATTTTTTTTAATGAGTCTGACTCTGTATGTATGCAGAGATGGTTTATTGTGTTGAAGCTACTGTATGTCGGCAACATAATGAAGCACACAGGTTCAGACAGTAACAGCTGGATGTGTCCGTGGATGCCACCACATCAGCTGCTGGGTGAAGCAGCTGCAGCTGTGTTCACAATCAGTAGCTGCACACTGTTGGAGGCGATCCTTTTAAAATGAGGAGTGAGCACAAAATCCACAAATAATAATATTAATAATAATGGATTGCATTTATATAGCACTTTTCGGGGCCCTCAAAGCGCTTTACAATTCCACTATTCATTCACTCTCACATTCACACACTGGTGGAGGCAAACTACAGTTGTAGCTACAGCTGCTCTGGGGCAGACTGACAAAGTGTAACATTAACCATTCTTTGCAATGTATCAGCAGATTGCTTCCCTGAACGTGGTACACAGTACCACAAACTCACACAAGCTGTTTAGATCATTTTTATAAAACACTACTGCTGCACTCTGAAAAAATACATTTTTAGGGTAAAAACATTAAAGAAATGCAAAGCCAACCTGGCCAAAGAACTGACTTTGGAGACCCCTAGTGGCGACTTTAAATATATGGCAATTAAAATATTTGTTTTCATTTTTTTTTTAGTGTGTTGGCTTTTATCAAGAACTTTAAACTGATATTTTTTTGTTTTTGTCTTAGTACAGAGTGTAATGAAGTTTCTGTCTGACCTGGAAAACTACACATCTGAAGTGTCCATGCTTTATCTAGCCAGTAATGAAAAGTGAGAGCTCTCACTCCCTCTTCAGCCACCTGAAAACACACACACACACACACACACACACACACACACACACACGCACACACACACATCTTTCACAAGACATGCCAGCACCAAATCATTTCCATTATTTTCAAGACACTCACCCTTTGCTATTCCTCTCAACACATCATGCGCCCAGCCCCGGTGTGCTGTCCACGCCAACATGGCATGGTTTCAGCCAATCAGAAGGCTTCATTATGCATTAAGGCACTCTGATTGCCTGTAATCAAAGTCTCTTTCCCAAGCAGACTCAGCATAATGGAGGTAAAGTGCCTCTGCACCAGTACTTTCGCCTGTATGTGTTGATTAGCTCTGATTTAAGACTTAACTCACTTCAGCAACAATTTTCTTTCATCAATCTGCAGTTAACACAGAGGAAAGACAGCACATGGCTGTGCTGTCTGCAAATCAGTGTTTCTGGAAGTGGTGTTTCTTTTTTTCATTTTTTGGTGTGAACAGGTTGTGATGATATTTTAAACTACTAGAGGATACAACGACTCAGGGTTTGTATCAGTCCACGACACAACTTCTGCTGTTGAATAAACTCCATTTTCAGTTAACTGAAAGTTTCCCAAATGAATTAGAGCTACTCGGTTGACAATGATTAAAACTGTCAATAAATAATCTATCAGTTGTTTAGGCTAATTTGCTTTCTTTTCTTAACCAAAGAATATATTGACTATGATTTGATTTTATTGTGTTGGTCAGAAAAAAGAAGCATTTAAAGATCTTTTGAGGTTTCGTTAAATTGTGATGCAATGCGTGTTTCCAGTGTTGTTTGTCAATTAACTAAGACATTCTCCTCTGTGAAGAAAAAGTTCTTCAAAAGTCCTTTTAGTTTTTTAGTGTTTTCTGGTTATCATGAAACCAATCTTCAGATTGAGCTTGAATGGAAATGACTACCTGCAGTTCGAATAGTCAGTGTTCAGTAGTTTTTTACTTACTGCCAGTAGCACAAAATCAAAACATTGAACTGAAAAAGAGGGAAAAAAACAGTATGCAAACTCTAGTTAACCAAAAGAAATGTGAGCATGTGTTGAATACTGCTATTTGGATTCTTTGTAACCCGTGTTTTTGTAGGTACAAATGATTGCCAAATGCTAAAAGTGATACAGAAGCACTCACTGAACGGGGGTATGTCTGATTGCACCTGCTCAAAACATGGCTGTGCAGAATGGATAGATTATAGGTTGCCGCTTTATCAAGAAGCAGTCATTGAAACAAGATTTTCTCACAGGAAAACAAAGGCAGAAACAATCAGTTTAATTTAAACATGGCCACCTATCTTTACCTTTCATACCATTTCAAAGACTTGTTTGAGGGTTAAACCTGGGATTACGAGGCATGGGAATTCATAAATATGAATGAATGTAGAAAGTCAAATAACAGTGAATGCGTTGTATGTGTGATCCTCCCACTACACCCAGAGTGGAGCAGGCTGAAGGCCCTGTAGTGGAAAGAAGTACATAAGCAAAGAGACAAAAACATTCTGATTCGGTTGACATATGATAATGCCTGAAGTAAACACGTGTGGATGAACAAAAAGCTCAAACCTTAGTGCGCTCCAAGATGTACAAATTGAAATTAATCTAGCAGGCCTTTGCCATCACAGTTACTGTAAAGCTTTCAAAGCAAATGCCAGCTAATGAAGTTCATTCTCCTCTGTTTGTGCCCCAGCAATGCAAAGTTAAACGCTATTAAGATGATCAAAGCGAGCGGAAAATTGACATGACTTCGTATCTAAATGTATCAATCAATAACTCTGAGGGAAACAGAACACAGTTGCTCCAGTTCTGAGGAAAGCTTTTTCATTCTCCTCTGCTCACTGACTCCCAAAAGCCCAAAATTTGCTTGATATCTGGGTCTGACCACTTGTTCTGAACTTCTCCCTCCTCAGGTATTGTTTCCCTCATCTCATTGGCTGTTTTGTCCTACGAGCGCTACTGCACCATGATGGCGCAGACTATTGCAGACGGTAGAGACTTCCGCCCAACCCTGGCAGGGATCTGCTTCTCCTGGCTTTACTCCGTGGCCTGGACCGTGCCTCCGCTGCTGGGCTGGAGCAGATATGGTCCCGAGGGTCCCGGCACCACCTGCTCGGTTGACTGGAGGACACGTACGCCAAACAATATCTCCTACATCATCTGCCTGTTCACCTTCTGCCTCGTTCTGCCGTTCGGCGTCATCCTCTACTCCTACGGCAAGCTGCTGCACGCCATCAGACAGGTGCGAATCTGCAATATAAATGTTATGAGAGCGTTTGTTCCAAAGTGAGAAAATGAGCCTTTCGGGAAAAACAGAACACTAATTCTGTCATGAGATGTGACTGTCAAGACAGTTGTGTGGAAATGACCCAGATTTGAGATGAGACACCACAAGGTCATCTATACATTATGTGATTTATATGTAGAGCACAAGAGCGGCCCCTTATCTACGACTTCAATCGAATCACGAGTGTATCATAAGCCTCTCTTTACTGTATAGCCCGGGGCTGCAAAGCCGACAAGAGAGCGGGTAACATGAGTACAAACATTTCAAAGACTTGAGCTTGAAAGCTGAGAAATTTGAACCACCGATCAGGTTTGACTTTTCAACAACCGTCCATTAAAGCTGCCAACATCGTTTTCTTCTCTTGTCTTTAACTTTACGCCTTCGCTGCCGGTCGGGGAGGCTCGGGTCAAACTGCAGCTGTGAGTTTTCTTTTAAAAGCCTCTGAAGCCACATCATATGTGCCAGAGCATAATTGATACCTCGAAGCAAGAAAGAGCAGACAGAGAAAAATGGGAAATCATGACCTGAATTCTGGATGACAGTCATAAATTGTGTCTTCATATTGCTGCTGAGCCGGTGAACTGTTGTAACGGCTCCGGTTATGTCTGAAACTAGGTTGTGTGCTCAGTTCTGTTTTAAATATTAATGGTTTTATTTACACTACCAATCAGAGGTTTGGAGTTCCTCTAGTTCAAGCATTTTGTGTGTTGTGTATTGTCAACATATAGAAAGTACAGCATAGATATTTAAGATATCATCTCACATTTGACTTCTGTATTTATGACCTTGAAGGAGGTCAAATTCTAATAATTTTTCCTTAAAATTAAATACTACCTAGAGAGTGAAATTTGGAGGAGGTTTATGCTCTCAGAGTGCTTCTGGTTTGTTGTTTAAACATTTTCTAATAATTTATTTTGATGTAGTTTATTTATTTATTTTCAAAATGAGTTTAACTTCACATAATACAAACACAAACCACAGGACTATAACTTGGAGGAAAAAGCTGAAGATAAATTTCACACTTTAGGATTTAGAGTATTATTATTCCCTTCAGGTGTAATCTTTCTATTTCCCTCCTCTCCTGGTTTAAAGTGCTTTGCTCTATGGATTAAACTAGGATTTTGTTGCTTATTTCCAGCTTCATTCTTTTTTAGCATTCTGCCTTATGCCCATATTAAATAGTTCTTGGCTTTTTGACACCATAAGGATCTAAGAGTGGAGAAAAGTAAGCTTCTGGGCCATAGGGATTTCCATTATTTAAAATAATGGAATTTCTGCTAATTTAAACTTAAATATAACTTCTGCATTATCTTGCTTACCACATACTGCTGTATTTATGAAAATACATCATTTTAATCAGACATAAGGGCAAGATATATATGCAAAGATAGAAAATGCCTCAATCATTCCAACAATAATGAGATTAAGTCTGCCTTGCACAGTGTTTTTACCAGCTAGTAGCATTAGCTACATCATCAGTGTGACATTATTACTCATATGTAAAATCCATATAACTTTAAAACGTAAGAGCACGAATCAGTGGACTGTAAAGCAAAATACTCCATTACCTGCCACATACAATCGTACTATACTTAGCACAGAAACAGATGACAAATGGTCATTCAAGATCTTCATGTAATAAAAAAACAACAACAATCAGGTAAATATTGTGATTGGTCAGTGAATATCAATAACTAGTAACAGTAACATTCAATATTTTAAAGCCTGACTTTGACTGATTTTCACATTAGAAAGCTGAAAATGGTAGTTTGGTAAGAAAAATGAAGAGCAGCACAGAGCTTCAGTCTGCAGCGTGGTGTTAATGACAAGATTATAGGCAACTGTCTCCATTACACACTGCTGAGGCACTTCATTAAACCTCGAGGATACAGGCTTTCACGCTCAGCGCCGGCTAACTGTAGCGCCGAAAACTCTTTATGGAAAAGCCCAAATAAAAAACAAACAAAAAACATGTGAATGTTATGAAAAATGTACAAGAGAAGGAACGCTGATTTGCCAATGTTTCTTTTACTTTTATTTCATTGCATGTAATATGGTGACCAGTGTTGGTCAAGTTACTTGAAAAAAGTAATCAGTAACTAATTACTGATTACTTCCCCCAAAACGTAATCCTGTTACTTTACTGATTACTTATTTTTAAAAGTAATTAATTACTTAGTTACTTAGTTACTTTTTAAAAACACAATTTACAACCTGAAAAGGTGATATAGCCCAATTCTACTTTTTCTGCATAATCCATCATACAAAATGTAATCAAATGGAAAAGTCCCTTTTTAAAACTTATTTTATTCGTTTTAATCTTTTAACTTTATGCATCAAGCAAAAATTTAATTATATGCAACATTCTCTGACTGGAAGAAATTTGTTTAATATTTAAACCTATTTTCTGCACACTCCAGCACATAAAATAATTTTTTTTGTGTGTTTACACTCACTCTTTCAAATAGATGCAAGTAAAACACAGCAGAAAATAAATAAAGTCAAAGACTAGCGGTCCTTTTGCTCTATTTTCACCTGTAAAGCAGGAGTTGGGTAGGCGGAGGTTTACCCTGGTGCAGGTGTGCCGCAGCGGTCAGTGGAAGACTCCGCGAGTTTCTCTGTGAATTTCCCATTACGTTGTAGCGCACTTGGTGCTTGCTTGGAAGTTACGGGGTTTTTTTCGCTGTAAAAAGAAGTTTTCTTCCCACGCACAACGGACACTAATGTTTTTGTCACTTTTTATGGAATCAAACTCAAAGTAAGGTCAGTACTTCCACGCTTTAAATGCTGCATGCTCATACTCTCTCCTGCACTCGATATATTGTCCGTTGTTGATCTGCACACAGCTGTAGTCACGAACGTTGCACTTGCTTACGTCACTGTCATGAGACATTCTCGCAAAAAATCACGGTTTTAGTAACGCAGTAACGCAGCGTTCCTACGGGAAAGTAACGGTAATCTAATTACCGTTTTTGGAATAGTAATCCCTTACTTTACTCGTTACTTGAAAAAAGTAATCGGATTACAGTAACGCGTTACAAGTAACGCGTTACTGCCAATCTCTGATGGTGACACATGTTAACTTCTTTTTATTCATGAATATAAATGCATTCTTCTTTTCAGGCTGATGGTGCCTGTCTGTAATATGTCGTTCTATTAGGGTCATTAATTAGGTTAAACATTATAATATTATGATTTTAACAATTTACACAGAAGCAGCTCCAAAGTAAGTTGTTCTTTAGGTGGAGAGATGGGATGAGTTACATACTCAAGGTCAGAGATGAGTTACTAAACCATATGGACCATATGATGGTGGGTGCATAACATAGAATCTTTGGATAAAACTTAACAGAAGTGGAGCCAGTGGGCTCCCTGCTCATTTGTAAGGATATTCTGTAAAGCAGATGGGGGTGGAGATGTGATATTGAGGTCCCACCTCCTCCTTCATGTTTAATAGCAATCTCACTGGGCAATCAAACTGGGCAAAATGTGAGGTACACCCTGAACAGCTCACCACTGTTGCAGGGCAAACACAGAGACATAGATGCCCATTCACATTCACATCTAGGGATATTTAACCCAGCATGCCTGTCTTTGGACTGTGAGACGAGGCTGCAGAACCCATGCAGGCACAAGTCCACACAGCTGGCTGGTGAATTTGAACACAGGGCCCTCCTATTGTGAACAAACAGTGCTCCCACTGTCCTACTGTTGTGTCATCTTTATGACATGCTGCAAAAATTGATTATTGACTACCCGACAAACAAGCTGCAGCATGTCAGACTGCGCAGAGCTGCACAGGGGGTTGTGCTGTCTCCATTCCTCCATTCCTGCTCACCATGCCACATATAGAAATAATCTGATTTTACAGTGGTTGAATGGGCAGTAGGAGTACAAAACACTAGTGGATTTGTGGAGTGGTGTGAGAGGAATCTGCTTCTGAACCTGAATAAGACCAGAGAAATGGTGATCAACTTCAGAAGGAAAAAGACAGCTACAGTCTGTGTCTGTCCTAGGATGGGATGTTTATGTGGTAGAGGGGTACGTGTACCTGGCTGTCCATTTCAACAGTAGGCTGTAGCATAAAAGTGCAAGAGCAAGAGCAAGAGCTCTGTTTTCTAAGGAAGCTGATCCTTCAATGTGTGCAGCAAAATGAAGTAGTGCACTTAGCTGTGGTCTGCAGGGAGAGCAGCATTTTAGCTAGCAGCTTGAAATCTGAAAAAAGAAAGCGACTGGAGGACTTCTTTAAGTTGGTGAGTAGTTCCAGGTGTCTAATACCTGGGACTCTGGAGAAGCCTCTTGGATGCCAAGTGAAATGTATTCACAAACTTAAAGAAGTCCAGTTGCCTTCTTTTTTCCTGGATGACTGAGAACCTACACAGACATCAGAGCGATTAACACCACCAGGCTGAATAAGCGTATTTGGAAGGCTGTTTCTGTGACTGGCTGAAAATTGGACATTTTTACAGCTGTGGAAGAAAGGTCACTGAACAAACTGTAATCCATCATGGATAATCCTGCATTATTTACTGCAGGCAGCAGAGGACACATTGATTCAGCTGTACTGCTAAAAGGACAGATAGTTTTCTTTGTGTTAGTTTGTGATATAAACACAGATCTCAAAATTTGTTATTAGGATCTCATAACCTATAAAGATTTGTACCTAGTAGTTTATATGTGCTGATGAAATTAATAAAACCATCTCTGAGGTTCAGAGTTTAGGCTAAAATCTTCTACACTTCAACCAGAAATCGGTGAAGGATTTAACAGAGTAATGCAAAATCAGTTTGCAACAAACTTAAAAAGGCAAAATGTGTTTAAGCTGTCAGTGGTAACCCCAACACTAACTTTAGAGAACATCAAAAAGTACCAAACATATAGCTTTTGAAGCATGTCAGAATGGGCATTTTTGTGTCTTCTGTATAGCATTAGTGTTGGGTTTAGGGTCATAATCTGTGATGATTGAAGGAAAAATGGGAAATATTTACAATAATCATCTGAAAATGTCTTTCACAAATATAAAACTAAGTGAAGATCATGTTGAGTGATTGAGCCTAACCCGTCAAATAGTTGAAATAAATTCATTTGAAAAAAGCAGCACGGTGGCACGGTGGTTAGCACTGTTGCCTCACAGCAAGAAGGTCCTGAGTTCAATTCCACCATCAGGACGGGTCTTTCTGTGTGGAGTTTGCATGTTCTCCCCGTGTTTGCGTGGGTTCTCTCCGGGTACTCCGGCTTCCTCCCACCGTCCAAAGACATGCAGCTTGTGGGGATAGGTTAATTGGATAATACAAATTGCCACTAGGTGTGAATGGTTGTCTGTCCTTGTGTGTTGGCCCTGCGACAGACTGGCGATCTGTCCAGGGTGTACCCTGCCTCTCGCCCTATGACAGCTGGGATAGGCTCCAGCGCCCCCCGCAACCCTGAAAAGGATAAGCGGAAGCGAATGGATGGATGAAAAAATTATATAAGTTAATTGATAAAACTATTTCCAAATCACTGCTGTAAATATTCTGCTTGTCTGTTTATACACAAACAATGGCCCCCTTGTTCTCTTTCTGCATGGATGCCTGTTTGTCATTGCCTTCGTTGTGATGTATGTCCTTCATGTTAATCTGTGACAGCTACATGCACAGTGAGTCTAAGAATTAGGGTTGCCTCAGTCTTCGGCTGTGCATCATATGTCTTCACATTAACTGTGGGAACTGTTCGTTTCTATTAGCCCTGTGGGTGTTGTCTGTGTTGATGTTGTTTGCACAAGAATTTAATTTGCCACACCATTTGCTGGTTCATGTACCGTGCTTCTCTGGGTCTTTTCCATGCCTGCAAGCATAAGGAACTTTTTTTTACTAGTTGTTTGGAGCAGAGACTCAATTTAAGTGTAACTGTATGCAATAATCACTAGTTCAAATATTCTCTGTATTGCAGTGTTACCTGTGAGTAAGCGAAGAAGAAAATAGTTACACACCTTCACTGAAGTCTCAATAATGCAACTGTTTTGGTTGTATTAACATTAAAAGCATGACCCCATACTAAATGCAAACACGTCACATTGTAACTTTTCAAAGTCAGTCTTCTTCTGCATCGCTAACATGGAGGCTGGTAATCTCTGGAGGTCACCATCAGTTGGCTTCCTTTTATCCATACTGAGATATTTCAACCCATCAGATGGATTGTCCCAAAAATATGTTGCAAATGTGCATGTTTGTTGTCCAAAGAGGATTAAACCTTATTACATTAACCATATCAGATTTCAAAGCATCATTTAAATTCACATTCTATCGTAAACTGTGATTAAATTCCTTAAGATATGGAGACAAGGAGTGGAGCAGTTGGTACAGATAAAGAAAGTGATGCTGCAGACTCGGTTACTTTATCAGTGACGCCATCTGAATTAATTAAGCAGAGGAAGACGGGCCAGATGTAGTGAGAAGTCTCTTAGCATACTGCATCCTGTCAGTGATGGCAGGTACATTGATGGATGTAGGTGTAGAGAACAAGGACCCCCCCCCCCCCCAAAAAAAAAAAAAAACAAGCAGAGAGTATAGCTGAGCAGGAAGATGACTATTGAGATTGACAGCTGCGATATTTTTTTAATGTCGTTTTGGCAGTTACTGTATACACTTCGTTTTTTTAATGCCCTTCACAGTTTCCTGTGGTCGACACCAAGTCAAACCTGGATCATCTTACATAAACAGTTTTTTTTTGGTAATGATTAAGATTTTTTAGAAAACTGTGTCTGGTTTTATTCATATTAAACAAGTGTGTTAAACAAACAAGCAAACAAACAAAAAAAGATATAGTCATAGACAGATGGTTTCTTCTGTCTTCATTCTTGTTTCTGATGATTTCTGAGTCTCAGTTAATGTTCTCTGTGTTGTTGTGCTGGTGCTTACTTTCTACATCTATGGTTCTTAGGCTACGTCCACACGTACACGGGTATTCTTGAAAACTGAGATTTTTCATTTTCGTTTTAAAAAAGAATCCCGTCCACACGTAAACGCAGAAATGAAGAAAAACGCTGCTAGGAACATGCCAAAGCAACAGGTGGAGATATATTCCTAACCGTGCAGAAATGTTGGCCAATCAGAAGTCTAGAAGCCTCGGTGGGAAAAAGTAAACAAAGCTGGGGCACAGAAGCAGAACCGAGTCATATGTGTGGAGGGACAGTAACTGTGTGTGTATATGTAAGCATTTAAACACTGCAGAGAGTACAATTAACAGTAACAGTATTGTAGAAATTCATTTCACTGAAACAATAACGTGGCGCACACCTTTGACGCTGCGTTTTCTCCATTTTTCTCGTCCACACGTAAATGCAAAAACTGAGTTTTTGAAAGTCTCCACCCTGGCAGGCGCTTTTAGAAATCTCCATTTTCAGTGACCGAAAACGTCGTTTACGTGTGGACGAAAGATGCAAACGCATAGAAAAAAATGTGCTTTCAAAAATACCCGGGTATGTGTGGACGTAGCTTTAGTCTTCAGTCACACAGGTCTAGAGATATAAAATGTAGATTCAGCAGCAAGTTGGTGAATGTCTGCTGACTATTTCCAGGTAAAATCAGCTGGAAAAAGGCTGCTGCACTGAAAACACGTGAGGAAAGTGTGATGCTAACTGGAAACTTTACCCTTCAAAGTAAAAGTTGGGCTTTTTGAAACATGTTGGTTTGTCTCCAGTTCTGGTATCTGTTGCACTTCATGGTTTCATCTTTATCCACTGCCAAAGCAATTGCAAGGATGCTTGTGGTGTAGCACTACACACCTCTCCACAACCAACTTCACCTAGCCCCAAATACACGTTTCCCCTGTGATCAGTGGTTGCCAGAAGGTTGCCAACTGGTCTCTGGACAGAATTTTACATTGCAAAATATTTTATTATTGTGTCTATTTGACATATATTCTGTTGAGGTTTTGTTTTCTTGTCTTTTCATTTTAATCTATTTTTATTATTATTATATGGTCAAAGTAGGTTTCCCAGCATTCCTGTTATATCTGTGCCTGACTCACTCTGTGTTTATGCATTGGTCCTTTTTGTTTCCTTGTCTCATACTTCTTGTTTGTGACCATGTTTCCCTTGTTTACTTCCTGTTTTACTATGAAGTGTGTTTACCTGTTTGTTAATTATATTCATCTGTGACCCTCTCCTTCCTGTTTCTCATTACCAGTTAGTCTCTGTGTGTATAAAGACCCGTGTTTCCTCTCTGTCCTTGTCAAGTCGTCTGGTAATGTTTCTTTGTTAATTTCTTCAGGGATGCTTCCTTGTGCTTTGATTTCCACTTTCTTTACATTTTTGCACTCCATATTTTTCCTATTTGCATCTGCCATTAAAGGCTCATCTGTAGAGTTGGATTTCTTGTAAGATTACAACAGATCATCTTCATTCATGATCTCAGATCATTATTGTAAAGCAGAATTGGTCTACAAATGTGCACTCCTAACATGGTTCAGATTAAGCATAAGTAGCCAAAGTTTTATATAATTAAGTCAGTATATGTACATGTGTACATGTACGAGTGATCCAGACACTAGCATTCAGGGAGTTTTTATTCTTGGCTCTATATGTTGTCGTTGAGAGCAGATATCCTTTATTCAATCATCTCAGTCAAAGTCACCTGCTAGGCCACCGGCATCCAATCAGAAAAATGTTGGCTTTAAGGGAGAGCGCCTAAAATGACCCAGAAGTTGGTGTCTCAGGACTTGGTGCAGAGCAAACGAGGAGTGTAAATACTGGACTTTTATTCACTGGAGACACATGTAGGTTGAGAATTGTTAGGCAACTTGATAAATATGTCAGCTATATTATACAGCCAAACAATCACTGCAGTGGTAGAGAAAGTGTGCTAATAAATCCTTCCTGTCACTCTGTAATAAAAAGCTAAATGGATGCAATCAGTGGGAATTTTCTTTTATACTGAACAGTCAGTGACATTTTCATTTCGCTTAACCACATCAGATCTGCTGGTTTTGCTGGTCAATAAAAGAACAATATGCAGTTTGTTTTCACAGAAAGATACTGAGGAAAGTTTGAGAAAGATTGTTTCTTTCTGTCCACTAAATTAAGCCATGTTTCTACAGAGTAAGCCCCTAAGGCAGGAAGATAGCTCTTTGTTTCATGTATTAGTTCTGCGACTTAGAAATCTTTCATTCACGGCTGGTGGCGATCATTCTAATTACCAAGTTGATAAGTGATTTATTAAAACAAACTTGTTGCCAGAAACTTAAAACAAGAGTTGAACTGATAGTCCCTCTGGTTAATGAGCTGATAAGGATCCTAATCCTTATCAGTGCTAAAAGACTGTGCTGCGGACCTGGCGGACGTCTTCACCTCTATATATAACACCTCGTTGTCCTGTTCACTGGTACCATCCTGTTTCAAAGCAGCAACCATCGTTCCCATCCCAAAACAGTCAAATGTCATATGTCTGAACGATTTCAGACCTGTGGCACTCACCCCCATTCCCGCCAAATGCCTGGAGAGACTGGTCATTAAACACATCAGAGCTGCTTTTCCACCATCCCTGGACTCGCACCAGTTTGCATACAGGGAGAACCGGTCAACCGAGGATGCGATCGCCACAGTGCTGCACACATTACTGAAGCACTTGGAACACAGGAACACCTATGCACGGCTCCTCTTTGTAGACTACAGCTCGGCTTTTAATACCATCCGGCCATACAAACTCCGTCCCAAACTCCACCAACTGGGACTTAACTCCTCTCTGTGCAACTGGATTGTGGACTTCCTCACTAACCGTAGACAGAGTGTCAGAGTGGGTAAGAACACCTCTTCCACCCTTGTGGTCAACACCGGTGCCCCTCAGGGGTGTGTTCTGAGCCCTCTGCTATACACTCTCTTCACCCATGACTGTATTTCCTCCTGCGCGTCCAATCTCATTGTTAAGTTTGCAGATGACACTACAGTGCTCGGACTTATATCCAACAATGATGAGACAAACTATAGGACAGAGGTGCAACAACTAGAGTCATGGTGCCACGACAATAACTTGGTCTTAAACACCAAAAAGACCAAGGAGATCATTGTAGATTTCCGGAAGAGGGGTCATAACAACCATCTGCCTCTCTTCATTGGCAGTGAGGCGGTGGAGAGGGTGAGCAGTTTTAAATTCTTGGGGGTAACTGTGACCGAGGACCTGTCCTGGGGCAACCATATCACCTCAGTTGTACGGAAGGCCCAACAGCGCCTCTACTACCTGAGGAGACTGCGGAGCGCACACATTCCCAGATCTCTGATGTTGAACTTCTACAACTGTGCCATCAGCAGCGTTCTGACGTATGGATTTCTAGTGTGGTTCCCCAGCTGCACCAAGGCCGATCAGCAAGCACTCCAGCGGGTGGTGAAAGAAGCTGGCAGAATTATTGGAACAAGTCTGCCAGAGATCAGTAATATCTTCCCCACTCGCTGTCTGAGGAGGGTGCACAGTATCCTGCGGGACCAACATCACCCTGCGCGCCACCTTTTCCATCTGCTGCCCTCAGGGAGAAGGTACAGGTCTATACAGGCCAGAACATCCAGACTGGCCAACAGCCTGTATCCACAGGCTGTGAGGCTCCTGAACTCTCTGCCCCCCTCTCACGGACAATAACCATATCCAACTTCTTAATAGCAATGAACTGGTCTGCATTGGTGCATCATATCTTTATTCTCTTCCCCCTCCTGCCCCCCCGCCCCTCTTTCTTAAATAGATAACTATCATATCTGATATCATATCTCACAGTACAATAATATTGAATGGGTTGCATTGTTGTATTTTGTCATGTTTCTCAGGTCTTTGTCTGAATTTCTACGAACATTATTGCTAAGGATTGTCTTATTGCATTGGAGTCACACTGGGTTAAATATGTACACTTGGGTTTTAAGGGGTATTTATTATTTTCTTCTTTTTTTTGGGTTGTATGGAAGCCCCAAACGCAATTTCATTGTTCTTGACAATGACAATAAATAAATAAATACTAAAATACTAAAAATACTTTCTCAGCTTTGTTGTGATGTGGTGATTTTATAATCGAATGTTGCGTGAGGATCGCTGGCAAGTTTTCTAATTAACCGCAGCAAAATGCAGCTTCCCGTGGAGACAGACAAGAGAAAATGCTCACGGTGAGGAAGATTGGCATCAGCTGGGGAATGCGTTTAGCTTTGCTTTGCTGCCTTGTATGTGTGCTGATGTTTGTCGTCTCACAGCGGCGTAGGCGTAAGGTTACCTGGGGTTAAGATAATCCCTTGCTTACACAGCATGTATTTTTCACACTTGCAGGACAAACAAATAAAGCCATCCCCTTAGTTTTGCGATTGAATCTCTTGAGTGTGTTTGTTCAAGCCACATACCAAGCAGAAGAAACTGAAACTGAAGAGGGAGAAGAGTTCCTTCAGGCTTCTGCATCTTTGCTAGCAATGTGAGTTTTGCTTGCTTTACTCCACATTTGTAATCCTTTACAGTTTTATTGAAACCTCGGAGCCCGTAATTTAAAACAATTTAGCATTAGCATTAGCATTATGTGACGGGTATGACCGCAGCGAGGTGTGACCTGTGTATCCGATGTCACTGGTATGATGTTACGCAGCCTTTGCAGATGGCAGCGCGTTGTTACGTGAGGGGTGTATACTGAGCTCTCTCCTGTCCTCACTCTACACCTACGACTGCACGGCCACTAGTATCTCTTATTTTATTGTGAAGGAGGATCTCAGTGCCTTTAAACTTTATTGCTAAGAGAACCATCTCACCCTCAATGTCACAAAAACAGAAGAGATGATAGTGGACTTCTAATGATAATAATGGATTGGATTTATATGTAGCGCTTTTCAAGGCACCCAAAGCACTTTACAGTGAGCGAATGAATATTCACTCACTGGTGGAGGCAGCTACAGTTGTAGCCACAGCTGCCCTGGGGCAGACTGACAGAAGCGAGGCTGCCATATCTCGCCATCGGCCCCTCTGGCCAGCACCAGTAGGCGGTAGGGTAAAGTGTCTTGCCCAAGGACACAACGACCAGGACAGAGAGCCCGGGGATCGAACCGGCGACCTTCCAGTTACAGATGCGCTTCTCAACCCCATGAGCCACAGTCACCCATGACCTTCTAGAGGTGTAGTAAAGCACATACCCGATCACCATCAACAGCGCTGCTGTGGAAAGATTGAACAGCTTCCGTTTCCTAGCTGTACATCTGGCAGAGGATCTCACATGGTCAGTTCACACGAACAACATACCCCTTCATAGACAGCGCAGTTTGACAGGTGTGACAAACCGCGCTACCCATGACAGTGTGGTACCCGTGAAACCATGCTGCCCATGAAACCGCGCTGCCCGTGAAACCGCGCTGCCTATGAAAACACACTACCCGTGAAATCATGCTGCCCGTGAAATCATGCTGCCCGTGAAACCGCGCTACCCGTAAAACCGCGCTACCCATAAAACCGCGCTGCCCGTTAAACCGCGCTGCCTATAAAAACACACTACCCATGAAACTGTAATACCCGTTAAACCGAGCTGCCAGTTAAACCGCGCAGGCAGCATGGTGTGACAGGTGTGACGGGCAGTGTGACGGGTGTGACAGCAGCGCGTTTCTAACCTGTGTGACTGATGTGACGTCATACAACCTTCACAGACAGCAGCAAGGTGCAACTGGTGTGATGCATTCAAAGCTCTTTTTTTGGATATTGCCTGCTTTTTATTCTCTTATCTGTCAAGATGATCCAACACTGCTTTAATAATGTTGAAATCTGGGGAGGCAAATTCTGTTGCCAGTTGGTATTGCATGGCAGGCCTTTTCTATGTTCATAATTCTTTCAATTTTCCAGTATCGCCAGTACCACTGGCTGAAATGCAGCCCCTAACCATGACAGAGCTTCCACTCAATTTCTTCAGACTTCTTTAAACTCTCTCCACACCATGTTGAGAGATGTCAAGTGGACAATAACCAATAGTTCTTTGGGAATCACCTTGTTGGTGCAGAAATACCGTTTAATGCCAGTCAAACTGTATTATCTGTGGCATTTTTCACAGATTAAGCTACATAATTATATGAATAAATGTGTTTTTTTTAAAGACAAACTGCTAACAAAGTGGCTAAAGATGCGGTTTAAAGCTGGTTAATTTTGCCACTAATTAAAGAACAAAAACCATCATTCTCCCTTCATAGTCTTAATGTGCCTGATAATATGTAATAAAAATAGTTTAATCCCCAAGTAGCTAAATTAAGTGAAATTAATCAGAAAGTGTTCCCCATTCTAAAACAATCTCATAACTAAACCGCTCTTGGTTTAACAAACACAGCATCCTGGTTCTGTAAACACTTCGCTCTTTTCTATTGCAGCACACAACACTGACAGCTGATATGTTAAACCTTGAAAAAAAATGAGAATCTACTGAAATGCACTACTCCCATTCACTGGCAGAAAAACAAAGTCAGCAAAGTATCTGTTTTATTGATGGGGCCCGTCAGAGATTTCAAACATATTTATTAAAATGTTTCTGTTTCTTAGCCTTAAAGCTTCTTTAAGAATACGTGTACTGCAAGAACCTGGTGTATAATTTTCAGCTGACGGAGCTTTTGTGTGTGAAGTACCACAAAGACTTGTCATCAAATCTTTATGCATTAATTATCATAATGATATATATCAATATATTGTTTTAAATGTACTTGTTGTTTTCTGCCTATATAGATTTTATTCTATTATTAGGTTACTTTTGGTTGATTGCTGATGCACAGGTTTATAAACTGATACTACAGGTGCTACTACTAAAAATGACTCCGAATCTCAGTCTGCAAACATGCAAAGGCAAGCACAATTATTTTAGCTTGAAAAAAAAACCCCATGACGATCATCTTGGATCAAATTTTGATTGACATCCTATGAGAATAAAGTTATATTGCACCTCAAATCAAACAAAAACAAAAAGCACAATGTGACACATGACTGACGAGAGGAAGGCGATGAAATGCATCTCCACAGACTAGCTGGAGGCCTCCAGCAGAAGGCAAGAATTGGCTATTGAGTGCAAATAAAGCTATTGGATTCCAGTTTTTTCTCTTATTCAGAATGAAGAGACAAGAAAAAGAGTAGTAGGTACCCATGATTACCAGTCAGGACTGAAAAAGAAAGTAGAAAGGAGGCTTTAAAATAAGCTAAAATGACAAACATAGCGATGAAAGAGTAGAGTGTACGTACTGGCACTGAATGTAAACAAATGACCAAAAGAGAAGATCCCTCCAGTAATAGCAGCATTGAAAAACACCTCAGCAGAAGCTTTGCAGATAGAGCAGGTAGAGCTGTTTTGCAAGTCATTCACTGTTAAGGTGAGCAACTCAGACTCAGTCTGCAAAACTGTAATTGACATGGGATGCGACAGCTTTCTCCCCAGTGAGTGGAAAAAGCAACATTACTGTTGCCTCCTGTGGAACTCTGTGCCCTTGTCCCTGACCTTTTAGACCTTCTTTGCAACCTTGATGACTTTAAACAGAGTGACAGCCTCGAGTAACCTCACCACTCTTAGACTGAAAATGAAAGGAAGTTCAAACCATTGGCTTGCTTTATGTGTAACAGTCTTACTAATATGGTTAAATTTAATACTTTGGAACTGGTGAAACAGACAGGAAATTTCACCGTGGGTTGTCTTTTCGAGGAGATTCTGTATAACTACCATTAGGACTTTAAAAGGAGCTTTCTTAATGTAACCCTCAGCTTATGAGATGTATTAAACAGTTGCCAAAGTTTGATGTGATGCGAAATAATTTTGATAAAATTTAATAGTCATACACTTTAAATGGTGGCTGCACCATTTAATATATTTTTGTCTTTCTAAAAGGGGGAACAAGTCTGCACACTATTTCAATTCAATTCATTTATTTGTCTCCAATTCTTTAGCAAAAAATTGAGCTAATGTTTTAAGAATTAAACTATTAAATTAAAGCATTTAGGTCAGAACACAAAGCCTAAGCTTTTGGCTGACCTTATTTTTTGCGAGTTTATCCATCTCTGCTTAAACCTGTTTAAACCATCTTTAATCTATGTTTAATTTAAGCATCCACCAATGCAATTAGAGCAAATAATTTAAATCTAATACCTCCCCTTGAAGTTGACCCCTTTAAGTTGGAATTTTTGTAATAATTTATATTACCAAAATAGGACTAAATGTGAGGTCAGAATATTCAATAGCACTGAGTATTTCTCGCTTTTAAATGTTTCACATCATCAAACAAAGTTTGATGTTAGACAATGGTGACCCGAGTAAATGCAAAATGCAGTTAAATGAGCAACAGAATAACATCTACAGAACTGCAGGCATTAGCTGCCTTGGTTAAGGTCAGAGTTCATGATTCAACAATAAGAAAGAGATCCAAGGTGAAAGCCACCGTTAACCAAGATGAACAGAAAGACTCACAGAAAATATCCTGTGGACTGATGAGAAAAAGTCTAATCTGTTACAGAAATTAAGCCTTCCAAAAAAATCTAACTAACAGCATTTCATAAAAAGAAAATCATACCAAACATGGTGGTGGTAGTTTGATAGTCTGGGGCTGGATAATGTCTGGTTTATGTCCTGAGGCTCGATGGTGCTTGGGTTCGGCAGCAGGACAAAAAAACAAAATGAAAGTTTTGGGGTACATTAGTCAAAAAACTCATTGTCAGTTAATTCAAATTCCTTGATTGCAGTTCTTGTTGCCAAGGGTAGCAGAGCCAGTCATTAGGGTTAAGGGGCAATTACTTTTCCACACAGCACCAGGTAGGTTTGGATGGCTTTTTTCCCCCTTAATAAATGAAATCATCATTTTAAAACTTTATTTTGGATTTACCCAGGTTATCTTTGTCTAATATAAAATTTTGCTTAATTATCTGAAATATAAAAACTAAGAAGAATGCTTTTTCACAGAGCTGTACATTTTGCCTCTAGACAGTTTTATTTATCTGGTAATCTGACTACTCCACTCCTTTCTGCATCTGTCCCTCTGGTTTACGCAAAGCTTGCTTAATAATACTTTTTTCTATCCCCGTGCTGTCATCTCTTAGGTGATTTTATAAAAATGAAGTTGATGTCCATAAAAACTGATCTATTTGATTAGGAAATGATGAGAACATTGTGCTGCCTAGAGTTGCAGTTTTATGGGCTGGCAAGAACTTTTCATCTCCACCTTGTGAAGAGTTGCAGACTTAAGATTCAGGATGCAGACTGAACCTTCTGCTCTGCATACAACTGTACACATTTAATCTCATTCATCCTTCAGCTCCTTCAGTATATTGGACAGTAAGGTCTGGACTTTCCTTCCATTCAGGAATTACGGATGCATAGACTGCTTGTTGAATTGCTTTTGCCTGGGACAAATGACCAGAAGGGCTGAATTGCAATTTTGCCCTTTGTGCCACAGTACAAACACTTTTTACTTTGAGACTAGTTCAAACTAATATATATTCATAACATTAGACAATATTTATTTACAGAGAAGATCCAGATGTACTCTTCTTTCAACCAGATGAGGTCTGTAGGACATGCTTTAAATCTCTCAGGCATGAAATATGGCAAATGTTTGTTCAGCTTAGTACTGATGAGATTTTGATTCCTGTAGAAACTCATCAGGGAAAGTCTTGAGCTTCTGTCCACTGCTGTGTACAGGAGCCTTTGACGCCCATGTTTTACTTATCATTCTACTTAACATCTATAACTTAGTTCAGATTCATCATTTCCAAAGAAAAGCTAGAGATGCTCACACATTCTGCTTGTATGCAAACTCCAACCGTCAACCCAGCAATGTGATGGAACATGTCCTTGATCGTGTGACACTTTGTGCGCTATGTCTGACCTGATGCTGTCACATGTCCAAACATATCTTAGTTTTTCTAGCACACTCTGCCTTAAAAATGTGCTTCAGGGGGTAAAGGCTTGAAATAATCTTCAAACATCCTCCACGTCCAGCTGACACAGCAGCTGTCACATGGATTGAGAGGCTACAGTTTGCTGAGAGTAATGTGGAAGACGTGATTTTGTTCTCCAAATGTTCATTTTTTTACTTGAAATTTCAACAGTTGACACATAATGGAAACAAGCACAAGTGCCTAAACACAAGTGCATGTTTGTTGTCTGTAATACAAACCAGTGCGTGCTAAGTGCATGTTTAAACCTGGAAGTAGTTGACATGTTGGATGACGTCCATGTTTAAATTAATTACATGCCACAAGAGACCAGTATTTAATGTTTGTCCATTTAACATTTAACAGCACAGACAATGCTTCAGTTCTGATTTAATCCCAGTGACTAAAGCGTTCACCGGCATTAACTGATAACGTCATAAACTCACTAACACAAGAAAGCCATACCTGTGTTTTTTTTTAAAGGTTTCATCAACAAAATAAGTATAAATCTAGATACTGAGAAGAATATGAACACTTAATTATTCATTAGATTAAATAAAATTCTTACTCATCTCCAAGCACTCTCAGTCTGAGGACGTCTTCTTTCTTTTCTTGTGAGTTTGTAAACCCACCTTGAAAATTCAGTTTGATGAAAATTAAATGGGGAAAAAAGACAAAAGTAACTTTTTATGATGTTTTCTCCTTTTTCTTTTCTTACCTGAGTAAAATCGCATCTTCTTTTATGTATGAGAGAAATTATTTATTTATGATTTCCAGTGTATTAAATCATACAGATTAGTCTCTGTTGTTGCTAAAAGAATATTGCTTTTACTGCTCTAGGCCTCTGTGGGTCCCGCCAATTGATTGAATTATTTGATGTTCATCGTGCTACTGTCTGCATTTATGGTCTTAGGTTATTGTGCATCAGGTGTTTTGGTTTTTGAAAACTAATGTTTGCATTCTGGTTTAAGGTGTGTTTTTACACAAGTCAGCTCTGAGTTGTGCTTTTGGAGGGGAGGTATGGCAGCTTTATAACTGGTCAGGGGGGCACAGACATAGGGAATAATAAAGCAGAGATTAATGCCACTGTTGGGGGAGAAAAGTCTACAAGCTGCTGAAATTGCAGCACCACTGTTTTTTTTGTCTGGTTTTTTTTTTTTTTGGCATCATGACAGTAGATCAGTAAAGTGTCTTTTCCTCTTTGTCAGGTCCGCAGCGTGAGTTCAGTGGTGACCCGTCGCAGAGAACAGCGGGTGCTGGTGATGGTTGTCACAATGGTGGTATGCTACCTGGTCTGCTGGCTGCCCTATGGTGTGGCAGCTCTGCTTGCAACCTTCGGCCCGCATGATCTTTTGACACCAGAGGCGACCATCATGCCGTCACTGCTGGCCAAATTGTCCACTGTCATCAATCCCTTTATCTACATATTCATGAACAAACAGGTGGGTTAGTGCTCTTTATTTGTCTTAATGACTTTTTTGCAAACATCACTCTCTCTCAACATCTCTTCAGTTTTATTCTAAAACATGCTTACAGTAGAAAAGGCAGCATCTCTTTTATAACTGTAGATCCATCATAATTCATTTAAGGTTGTCTACATCTTGTTTGGATTAGTTAGTGTTGGAGATATAAGCATACAGTTTATGGTACCTAATTTATGCAGACATAAACGCGGGTAACTACCCAAATGGATGTTGTGTGGCCCTTCCTTCCTACCTATAATTAAACCAAACCGAAAGCAGTTTTTCTGTGACAAAATGAAAAATTAAACATTTGACCCTTTTACAGAGACTCTTTTCACACCTGGAAGCTATATCTAAACTAAATTGTGATTTCACAGCTCTGATTGATGGCACAAATGGTTTAACTGAGTCTACTCTAAGCTCAAAATGACACCTTTTCAATGTTTGCTTGGTTCAACCAACAGCGCAAATTTCTAGATTTATCAAAATTACTGAAAGGCAGACGAGATCGTTTACATTACATTACATTTAAAAGCTGGAACCATAAAATTTAGGTGTTTTCAAAACCAAGAAAGGGGCAAAAAATTTTCTCACAGCACTGGCTTAATGTCATTTACACAGAGTAAAAGAGATGTATACATTTAACATTTAGAGGGTAATAAATTGAGTAAGAACCTTTTTAAACAGTGAGATTGAGTCTTCTTCTAGTCTGTCACATGGTTTGCAAGTTTAATCTGATAATGTCTCCTCAGGGACATTATCACAATGTCCCTGAGGAGCTTCCCTTAGGTCATTCCAGAAGCAACGTTGGTGAGTAGTAGGGGAAAACATTATCACTAATGGCCAGCCGGTTCCAGAGACAGCTGCACCCTCAAACTCCAACCAGCTGACTTGCATTCACTTAACAATGCACATATACTACCACAATCTGAGGATTTGCAGACATTTTCAATGCATGAGCACTACGCGGCATGAGAACAAGAACAGAGAGGTGCTTTGTTTGACAGGGACAACTTTAAAAATCAATGATATCTTAGAAAGAAACACACAGTGCAAACATAATAAAAGGCATGTAAAGGACACTACATCCTTCTGACCTTCTCCAAAGATCATACCGTTGTTATTCTGAGGCTATTGGTAAATTTATGGGTTTTCATAAAATATGGATGACAATTGGAGGGTGGATGTTTTTTATTGAGATAGCTTAAAGAATGCTTAAAACAGAGAGTTCAGCTTGTCTTGATGGCTGACTGGGTGTAGTTATTAAGACTGGTTCAACTTCATATTGCAGTTGCTCACTGCTGGTTGTTTAAGGTTTACTGCACTGTTAATGCTTCTTTGCAACTTTTCTAGGAGTGCAGTCAATTGTCATTTTGGTTTTTTTGTTGCACAGTTCTCAAGGACATTCATTTTCTCAGTTTTGCGTTCTACATGCTGACCATCAAGGCAGCGTCATCTTTGTTTGCATCTTCCACTGACATTCAAAGAAACTCATCTTTGAACTGCCATATGCAGGCTTTAGAATTGTGGCTTTATATGAGCAAAACATCACTCGCTCCATCTTCAAGGCAAAATAATCTATTATCTTTTTATCTCTCCTTGATATTTTTTTTTTAGCTAAACAAAAATATTACATAGCAGCTGATTGTTCAGTGGATTTGCTGATTTAACCGAGCGTTGCCAGAAGCCATTTGTATCAGCTCTGACTCCAATTAAATCCATAAACTTCTCAACCAGAGGCAACAATAAAAGTTAAATATTTTCTTGTTAATAATCTGAATATCAGCCACTGTCCCTACCAAAGGCTCATAATGATCTGTTAGAGAACAAAACAGTGCTGTATTTAAATTGGACAAAATGTTCTTACACCTCATTTTTGCTCTTATTTGTGAACAGAGCGGACGCCACTGGGAGGCCTCTCTGTTGTGCTGTTCTTTAGAAAAATCACTTTTTGGGAGTCGCCTGTTTGTTGCCTCTCCAGTGCACCCGTTTTCACTTTCGTTAGTACCAAAGCAGGTGAAATGCAGTGATTTACAGTGATGTATGCTTGCAAACAGTAAGGACTGATGCTCTGTCCATTAATATGCTGCTTGGAAAAAAAAATGAGAACATTCAATTGTCAGAGTATCAAAAGGTTTCTATGCAAAAATCCAGTGACTAAAGAAATATAGGATTCACACTTGTGGAGAAAGCAAGCAGACGTCCTCTCACCCTCTGCTGTCTCTTTCTTTACATATTCAGCTAGAACACACATGAAGACGCAGCGCAGACAAAGACAGAGCTGACATTACTCTAACGGTGTCAAAGTCATAAAACACCCCCACCTCGCCCCGCTGTTCAGTTGTGATACACATCAGTGACATTTACGGACGATGGAAAATCTAGTTGATGTTACTGCTGTTCCTAAATGACAGCAGATCAAACTTCAAGGTGCTTTTTAGCAATTTCACTGTAGATAAATCTTTAAAGCAGTCATTAGCAGATTAATTTAATGACTGCAAACAAATCAGATCAGCACACAGAGGATGGCTTTACGCAATTATTTTTATTACAGTGAGAAAAAAACGATGGTTTCTATGGTTTCTCCTGTTATGTCAGTAAACCTTAAAACCTTATCACAGTTGTCAAAAGTTCATCTAAACAATGATACTGGGTAAAATCTACTTTCTTTTTTCTTTTTTACCTCTACAAGTCATTAGAAAGATTCCTTTGAGCTTCTGCCCCATGCAGACATGATTGCATCGCATAATTTCTGCAGATTTATCCACTGCATTCATATTCATACTGGAAGTCAAGAGCAAGCAAGTTTTTGCCCTTCTTGTTCTTCAGGGGAGGTTCGTGTCCTTTCTGAGTTCATCTTAGGACACCTGAATTGTAGATTGACAGGTGTACCATTCCAGTCAGACTTCTCTCCTGACGACCTCTCCTGAGGAGGTCATGTCAGGTGGATGCTGGGCATTTGACATCTAAAGCAAGAGTCCACCTGGGACTCATCTTCCTGCCTTACTGAGTAAGGGAAAAACATAAGTGATGCGGTGATCAGTACTCTTGCCTCAGCACTTGGTTCAGATCTGCGAACTTGTCGGGGGGTGGGAGGGGTGTCTTTCTGTGTAGAGTTTCCTGTAGAAGTTTCCCCAAGCGCTCCAGCCTTCTCCTAGAGTACTACGACATGCTTGTTAGGTTTATGGGGATTCTAAATTAGAGCCCGACCAATGTGGGAGTTTTTAGACTGATACTAGACAATATCGAGTATTTTTTTTATATTTATTTGCTTTCAGACACACAAAACATATTTCCCAAACATTTGTTATGTATAGTTATTTACTCATCCTCACAAAACTGATGACAATGAAGCTTAAAAATAATCTTGTTTATAATTCTCAGAGCAAGTTATGAATTAGTCTTTTACGCCCTGCAACAACCAGCCCATCTGAGCAGAGTGTCCTTCAGTGGACAAACTATGCAGTGTCAAAACTCAAAACATGCGTGAAAGGTGTTTCTGCTCCCTCCGCTTTACTTATTGAAGTTTCATTCATCAGCTGGTATAAATATTGACACATATGACTGATATATCAGTATGGCTCTGGTCTAATTTGGCTGTACGTGTACATGTGGGTGTAAGTGGCTGTCCATCACTCTGCATTAGCCCAGCCACTAGTGACTTGTAAGTATGCACCTGGTCTCTTACCCTAGGACAGTGTTGTGGCCATTTTTGTTGAATTTTTATGAAACATAATTTGTATCCATTTTTGATTTTTCTTTAATACAATAAGAATATCATAGTTTGCTTTGTCAGTCTGTAATTAATTTTACTTTTGGGAAAGTTTTGGAAAAGTGGTTAGTTTGGTAACTTTTGGACCCTCCCATTAATTAAGGGATTAAGAGCACACTAGGGGGTGTGGTGGAAATGTTTTTTTTTTTTTTGTTTAACAAATGTCAGTTGGGACGAGGGTTTAAAATGATTTGTTGACCACTTTTTGAAATATAATCAAATTAACTTTCGTTTATGTTTAAGTTGTAAGACATTATTGGGTTGATTTTTTTCTTTGTATTTTACCATGAAATAAACGCCATATATTTTCAAAGAAGTCAGAAGTGTGTTCTGAAACAAACCACCTGTTGCCACCCACGGCCTTTTCGTGGACTATTTTTCTGTTTTGGAACTTAAGAGGCAGCGACAGACAGCCTGGATAGGCTCCAGCCTCCCTGTAACTCAAAAAAAAGAAAAAAAGTTTATTTATACAGTGGGGTGTGAGAATGACAAAACAAAACAAATGGATGTACAAACAAATGGAGAGAGACTTAACTGAAACATTGGCTGTTCCCACCTTTCAGGTGCACTCATTTCCCCATTTTAATCATTTTTACTACCTGGATTGTTTCCCAAGAAAAATGGCATATAGTAGGAAGAATGGATACAAGCGTTTACAACACCTGATGTTATATATATCTTTATGCCCGTGGCTTTGACAAAATCTCAGCATACATCTTGGGAGTGAGAACTGTCTGGGTGACTAGAGAAGCCTGTTATTTTAGCCAAACTGGATTTTTCCATAGTGGGAATAGGTTAATTGATTAATCCAAATTGCTCATAGGTGTGAATGCAGGAGTGAATGTGAGTGCGAATGGTTGTCTGTCCCTGTGTGTTAGCCCTGCGACAGACTGGCGACCTGTCCAGGGTGTACCCTGCCTCTCGCCCTATGACAGCTGGGATAGGCTCCAGCGACCCCCACGACCCTGAAAAGGATAAACGGAATGGATGGATGGATTTTTCCTTTGTAATATGGTGCATTATTATGCTGCAGCAAGCCAGCATAATAATGCTGTGTATAATCAGCAGTGACATTCACATTGTGGTATTCAAATCACTGGTGTTAAAGGGCACAAATTCTGCCAAGAAAACTTTCCTCACACCTTCACAGCAACACCAGGAAGAGTGCAAACTGCTGACACAAAGCCAGTTGTGTCTTTGGATTCACGCTGTTCTTGCCAATTTCTTTCCAAGAGTGGAACCTTCTAATAAAGTGCTGAGCAGGAGGAGTGATGACAGTCCTAACAACCACTCAGTAGTTTCTCACAGTAATTTAAATTTTAAAACATATTTTTCTCCTTTTTTACTCAAAAAACAAGCTCAGAAAAACAGCCAAATTACATCAAAATCAACGTAACGTATCTCATCCATTTGTATTCTTGCAAAATTTTCTTTCCGTCATATCCTGTCATCTGTGATATATGCATTTTTAAATTCAGCTATCGTTTGATGTTTTCCGATGGTACTTTGTATAGTGACGCAAGGCGTTTTTTTTTAATGTGTTAATCTGTCACGGCAGGATAGTTTTTGACAGGATTCAGATGCCCCGTGTTACATTTTCATGAGCGGTGACCTCCAGAGCTCAACAAAATTATTTCTTTTTAATACCTTGTGACATCTCGATGAATCATAAGAAAAAATGAGGGGAATATGAGGTATTCAAACGTGTTGATTGGGTGGAGGAAAAAGCTAAACTTCACCGGGAAAAAGGAAATAATATGCAAGGTTAGATTAAGGATGAAAGAGTAAAAGAAGGCAGGTAAAAAAAATTACAGAAGGAAATGGAAAATGACACAGGAAAAGGGGAAAACAGAAAAAAATCCAAGGTGAGGAAGGGAGGACAGGAGAAATAACTGTAATGAGGAAGCTGGACGTAAAGGCTGGAGGATGGATGTTAAAAGAGGGGAGGAAAATGAAGAAACTTTTTTCAAGAAAGAAGGAATGAAATGAAAATTTGTTAGACTGGCAGTGAAGAAGAAATGTCAGAAATATAGTAGAAGTTGGAAAAGTATACAAGACATTAAGATGAAGGAAAGGTGGGAAAGAGAAAGGTGATGGGCAGGAGGAGTAAAGGATGAAGTTCTTTTTAATCTTGCAAAGGTAGCGTGGCTTTGATTTTGATTAGCATGTTACTATCAGGGAGCGACACAGTGCCGTGGTGACCTTTTCCTTTTTTCCTCTCTCTCATACGTTCACGCAAACAGTCTTTTATCTGCCTCTGTCTGTTTTTATCTGCTGCCTCTGCCTGTCGTTCAGGTGCTGAAGTTGTCACTTTTGAGCTTGTGAGACATTTAAACCGTCTTTGATGGCTGACATATTACGACGGTAAAGTTTTTAGGGTTTGTATGTGACGATTAAGCAACTAACTGAACTTTCAAGACTTCGGATAAGCTCTCGGGAGGCCATGTGGGAGGCCGCACTGTGTGGCGCTTTCAGTCTTCAGTTCCTCCCAGCCCATAACTATGGCAGCAATGTGTTGAGGCGAGTTGAAGACTTTAAGCGCTGTGCAGATTCACGACCCGGACCTCAGCTGCTACTTTTTCCAGCCCAGTTTATACAGACAATGTAATGAGCATCTTATTTACTTTTTACATGTTGGCTGTTTAACACTATCTTTTATATTTCTGTTACATTTCATCTAAGCAAGTGCATATTTCCTACCCGCTGTATGTTTTTTTTTTCAATATTTCAACTAAATATTGAAAGTAAGTACAATGTATAGGAATTTAGACTTGAATACTTATATTCTATTCTTCCTTATAATTCAAATTCATCATGTGTAAGAAAAATGCTTTTTACTCCAGTGCCAAATGCCATAAAATGAGGAATTATGATGTTTTAATGTAATTGACGCCCCTAGTTGAACTACAAATGTGGAGCCCAAAGCCAGTTCCATCCCAAAGAGACCAGCTGCTTGGTAGCTTGTTTATTTTGGAGAGGATGGTGTATGTTTGGACTCTCCCCTGAATTCTCCACCAAGATATTTTGTGCTGCAAAACACTGTGGACTGAGTGGCTCGTGACTCATGAACAATTTGACCTTACAGGATTACTGAGAATGTTGAACGAATCATCATCAGGTTTTTTTTTTATAAAGATCTGTTATATCCGTAGAGTGATGTATTAAGCCATCGTCATTGGCAACCATCTTGATTTTGAAGCTCTCAATATTTCAGCCTTCACCACCTTAAATAAATAAATAAATACATTTTTATTTATATAGCACCTTTCAAGACAGAATCACAAAGTGCTGCACATTACAAGTCATAAAAAGAGAAAATAAAACAGGCAAAAAATTAACCAAAAGTAGTTTTAAAAAGGTGAGTTTTGAGTCGTTTTTTTTTTAAAACAGCTACTGAGTCCGCAGTTCTTAATGTTTGGGGGAGAGAGTTCCACAGTCTCGGGGCCACAGTGGCAAAAGCTCTGTCACCTCTAGTCCTCCTCTTAGTATTTTTTAAAGCAAGTAAGCCCTGATCAGATGACCTCAAAGACCTGCTAGGGACATAGGGCTGTAGCAGATCAAAGATGTAGGCAGGTGCCAGTCCGTGCACAGCTCTGTAGGTCAAGACCAGGATCTTAAAATTGACTCTAAATTTAACAGGAAGCCAGTGTAACCGAGATAACAACGGTGTCACATGTGAGTACTTGGAGGATTTTGTCAAAAGTCTAGCTGCAGCGTTTTGCACAACCTGCAGACGATCCAGAGAACCTTTGCTTAGACACATAAACAGCGAATTACAATAATCCAAACGTGACGAAATAAATGCATGTATAGCAATCTCCAATTCAGAGCGAGATAAAATCTATTAGTCACAAGCGATGGTCACTAGCTATTTATCAGTCACAAGACAGACAAACCTGCCTCGAGGATTTCTCTTAAGACATTCCATGTGTAACGTGATGTTTCATTATGTGTTTGAAATTCTTTTTATTGGCTGTTACATTGTGGTTACTTCTCATGCCCTGAAATCAAACATTTCCAAAAAAGCCTCATCTTTATTAGCTACAATATTCAGTTGATTACACATTAAAGCAGCGGTATATTTAACCAATTTCTTTTTTAAAACTTAACAGACATGATTTTGGCTTGATTTGATGCTAAAAGCACATGTGCTTTCAGTTAAGAAGAAATCTTAATATTGCTGATTTAGAGTTGCCACACTGTGGTTAGTTAATTGTGTCAAGCGCATAAAAGTACTCAGCCCACAATTATAATAAGAAAAAAAACCCACTTCTTACATTACAAACAAAGAGCTTTACTGTTTTCTGTTGTAGGCTCACCAAAACAAAAGCAGCCCCACCCATATGGAAAAGAGATATATAAATCTTATAAAGTTTGTATCTGTCTTGTGTGAAACTTATATGAAAAGCATACAAGAGTGAAAACAGATATAAGATCCCCTGAAAAATTATATAAATGAAACTTGTATGTTTTACTAAAATAATATATGAAAGTAATGAGAAAGTGGCCACTTTCATGAGTAAATCATATAAGCCTTATATTCACTATATGAAGTAGGCCACATCTTATGCAAGTCTTTTATAAGGTTTTACTATTTCTTTTCCATATGGGCACGCTCTTCTTATAATCGTCTTTCCAGGCGAACGCATCAAAAATTCAATATTTATCCACCTTACCACACTCTAAACTTATCATATAATGGACAAAAATACAGTGGACTTCAGTCTTATTTCAGTTACATTAGAAACAATCTTCAGGGAGCTTCCTTTGTTCTATAGCTAACGATGATGTAACTGAATATAACTTTGCACACAGCTCTTTGATTTTTTTTTAACAAATTCAGGCTGGAGGCTGTTACATATTTTTTATCTGACATTATGTACTTAATTTACTTTAATAGGCCATCTGTGTTTGTACTTCAGAAACCATTTGCAAGGTTCACGAGGGAACTAAGACACTGGGAAACTAGGAACTTTAAACTAGGAGTGAGGATAACTAGGAATATGGAGGAGACACAACAAAGAGCAAAGGAAAGCACAGGGAGCAACGAGGATGAGGGAAACACAGCTGGGACTAATTAAACATAAAGAGACAAAGGAAGCAAAGCAGAATACACCACACACAGGACAGGGACTATCAAAATAAAGCAGGAAACAGGAGACAGACATGGAGACGCGGACTTGACAAGGAGACACGACTGATTGGGGAGACACAGGAGATGAACGAACACAGAAACTACACATAAAGACAGTTCACGGGGGCCGACCGCAGCGCAGAGGTGAAATCATGTAGATATGAAACAACTGGACACATGCAGCACTGATCACTTGTGTCTGTTTCCAGAAGACTGGCCACACAGCTACGTTTTCAGTCTCTCTTTGTGATGCAGTCCATTTCACCAGAGTTACCAAAGCTGAGAGAAATCAAATAAAGAAATCAATATAACCACCATCAGCATGTAAGCAGGCTACCACACAAGCAGGTCTGTTTTTTCCAAGCGTTTTTATTGCTTTTAATATCCACAATGATGTCATAGTTTAGTGGAGACAACAACATTTTGTGAATAGGGCAATCACACAAAAAAAAAACCTTCCTCCACAGTATACCAAGGTAAATTGGACCTTTTCATGATTTTGTACAACATGCATTTTATTCTTTTTGTGTGCTCACTGCCTGCATCTTGCTGCACTCTGTATGGACGTCTTCATCTTTTAGCGTTGCTTCCTGGCTGAGGAATTGTAAAATAGTATTTCCTATATAGTGAGCTGCAAAATGTTTAACATTAGCTGCCAATGTCGTGTGTTGGAGGTATTTTCTTTTTCTTTTGTAGAACTATTCACTGAGCAATAAAACAATGTAAAAACACCTACAGATAAAATGTATGACTGGCCAACTGTACATAAATAATTAAAAGTACTTATTCAGCAGAAAATCGTCCCTTTTAAGTGTTTCAATGTATGGATTAGTATTACTAATGCCAGTTTTTACTAATGTTTTCTGGTGTGCTGTGAGGGCTACATATCTCTTCAGGAAAAAGTAGCATAGTGTTTGGAGTATTTAAAGTTTTGGAGTTATAGGGTTTGTTTGCATTTTTACTTCATTATTTGAAACTCTGGCCACATTAATACGAGCATCAGAGGTTTTAACAGTATACATGACTGAAATAAGTTAATAAATAAGTTCCTCTTGGAATCATAAATGTGGGCTCTATTCTTGTGAACACCTTTCCAGCACAGCACAAACTCTAGAGGTTTAATAGATTTTCCAGTTTGTCTTGAAATAATAAAACGACTGTCTATTTATTTACCTTTTGCAAACTCCTATTTGCTGTATACCACCAGAACTTCTGCACAATAGAAATGATGATATTGAGCATGTTTATTAACACTGCCAGGTGTTATTTCATACGTCTGAAAAATAAAGTAAATCCCTTGAATGAGCCTGGCTTTTGTTTTCAACACTGCACTGCAAAGAATAGCTGCAGATGCCCATCGAAGATGAAAAACACACCACCAACTGTGAAACCCTCACATCATCGCTCCCACCCACCAACCCCAGTCTCTTGCATTAAAGACCACACTTCACATCAAGGTGGTATCACATGTTCATTTGTGTTAATCACTCCCACAGGTTTGGAGTGGCAGGTGAGGATTTGGTCACTCATCAGTTCATCATAAGATCCCAGTCTGTGTCTGATCTCAGCTGTAATCCCACCTGACGTCAGCTCGCCCTCCTTCCTCCCCAATTTCTCCTTCCCACTTCTCTCCTTTTCTTTTTTCTCTGCGGTTTTACTTTCAAACCAACATTTTCTTTTTTTTCTCCCCCAGGCACATCTCTCTAGTTGATTAACACACTGGGATTTGAGACGAGCAGATTTAAAGCACACAGCTAATTTTGAAAGCTGCATAATTTCCTCAGGGTAACAGAAATTAATTGGCTCATATGAGGAATTATCAGCCAATTGCTCAAGTGTCTTAGTTAAAAAGCACTACAAACTGGTCTCATTTGTCATATCAATAAGTGGGTGTCTACATTTTCAAAGGGTGCTAACATGCTGGAGGAAACTGCATGCCGAGGTGTCGTGTTTCATGCAGCACGCTTGTTTGATCTGCAGCACCCTGGGGAAATGTAGTAGACTTTAAGTATACATGTGGAACTGGGGAGTATACTAAGTACACTACGTTTATCCAGGGGATGCCTGCCGGACTCAAAACATGCAGAAGACAGAAAACTTGAAAGTGTGTAATTGCAAACCTCCTCTTATTTTTCAATGACTTCACTATGATTATCATTAAATGGTATTTCTGTCTGTGCAACATCCAGTTAGTTCTGATCTCTTGGTCATTTCGTTGCTGTCTCTTATTCCTTACATTAATACACTTCTGTTAACAAATATCTGAAATATACCAAAGTTATGAACACTGGAGAGAAACATCTATTCTTATCAGTATTTTCAGTGTTTGCTGTTATTGCCGAATGATTACTATTACTTTTTTTCTCCATTGTTTTCCAGTCTTTCTGCTGTGCTGTCTGTTTCACTTTTTATACTCAGTGCAAACCTCAGTTAAATACTATTACTACTACTAGTAAGTACAGGATTTACAGTATTGTGCAAAACTTGTCCATCCTTTTTGAATCTCTTTTCCTAGTTTTTCTTTGGATGTTGTCTGATTTTTCACTCATTTTCAGTTCAGGATCTTCAATCACATCGTTATTAGTGATCTGTCTAAAAATTACAAAAGGTAACCGTCAGACAGGCATGAAACAGCACTTTTGATCCAACAAAGGGATTCCCAAAGAGCTTTAGCTGAAAACACGATATATCACAGAACGGTGTGCTGTGTGTACTGATATCCTAAAGCATTATTTACAGCAAAATAAAAGTATCTGAAAGGCACGTCCTTAAGAAAAAGGGGAAAAAATACAGCAAAGACCTGACTCAGGGCCTGAGAGATACAGCTGCCCTTTGAGTCGATCCATCTGTTGTTTGCTCAACCCTCATCAGAAATGGACTCAGTGGAAGGATGGCTGTCAAAAACGCATTCTTAAGGAAGGGAAACAGTGAGAAAAGGCTGAAGTATGCCAAATTACACACAAACTGGACTGAAGATCAGTGGCATTTGGTCTGATATGTGGTTCAATTCCTCATCAACATCTTGTCCAGAGTCAAGTCAATTATGATTGCAGAAAAGCACCATCCACCATGCAAAACCATGCGGAAAGCATCTGATGTGCAGCAGCATAAAACACACGCAAACGTAACGGAACGCTGTCAGTCACTTCTTGGAGCCCAAACCTGTTTCTACTCATAGTACTATGTCATTACAGCATGCATTAGGATTTTACCCCTGGAAGTCAAAATAAGATGGTTATTCTGAACTTCAGTAATCTGTATTCAACACAAAAAAGCAAGCATCAGTGACAGAGGTGACACTGAATTATTTAGTCATGAAAGGGTGAATTGGCATTGAGGTGGGTTGCAAAGCAGTGTGTAGATGTACCACAGTTCTATTCAGTCTAAAGCAGCTTAAGTTATTCCTAAATTTTACTGCAAACTACTGAAACAAGTCTTGTTATGTCTCTTGTGGGAATTATATCATTTTTATATCATGTTTATTCTTCGATATCCTTTTTATTAAGCTTTGAGTAGTGGCATTTGATTAAAACATTTATTCAATATATTACACATATTGCAAAATGTGCTTAGAAAAAGTTGGCCTTCTTTCTGGTAAGAGGTTACAAGCTTTATCTGGTGAGGTGAAAAGGTGATCAGAGATCTTAATATTCATCAAGTCAAAAGTCACCTGCAGTCACGTTCACCTCTTTTACCTCCTAACCAAACACCCAAATCTACAGATTTCAGCCATTAACAAACTCATTACCACTCTGCGGCTAATCCTGTGTGTGTCTGTGTGTTTTTGTGTAGTTTTACAGGTGTTTCACAGCATTCTTCAGCTGCTCCATCCCTGAGCAGAGCTCCACCTTAAAGACGTTTTCTCGGGTGACTAAGACATTCCGCTCCAACCGCCATGAGAAGGAACCCCAGGTGTTTGCCGCCGCTCCATCCACAGCCTTGCCCACACCCCACTCCATTCATGAGTCCTCGCAGGAAGCCAATCACGTGGCTCAATCTCCAACAAAAAGAGACTGTGTGGTTTCCCAAACTCCTACTGCTGTCAGCCTCAAACCTAAACTGATTCTGGTGGCTCACTATAGGGAATAAAAACAGAGACAACAGGAGGTGACTGCTCAGAGAAACAAGAAGGCGCAAACGAGCGGGAGAACAGGTCTCCAATTAAGAAACAAATCCTCTTAATAGCTGGAAAGAACGATTGCAGTGGGACCGCAGTGGGAGTTTTAAATACAAGCTGGGATGCCCAGAACAGGTTATCATTGCTGTGTGAGGTCGGCAAACAGGGATAGAGGCTCTGTGTACAAATCAGAAGACAGATTTGAAGATTAGGGCTACACAGAGTGCTATGTGTTAAAACCACACACTTCTGCCATTAGGAGGTATCCGACATAATCACATCCATTGTACACAAGAGCACAAATGTTGCATTAAAGCTCACTTACCTCTGCCTAAAGTTTACCATTAAGGACCATGTATTTCTTTCACACTGGAAGACGGATAATTCTACCTAATTCTGCAGAGATGGTCAGGGATGTATGGTCAGAACATGACCCACGCAGTGCCAATGTGGAGAGGAAGATTACAAAACAAGAAGCCTGCTGTTTTAGAAAAAGTGGATATTCGCTTTTACTAAATGTTTAATCACGATGAGATGGGGGCTCTGCTTACATAATGGTTGTTTTTGTGGACGGACTCATGCTTGGTTTTAACAACAGTGCATTTGGAACGGATACATCGACAACACTTTGATTTGAGCCCCCATTATTTAGCAGTTACTAGCTGTATATACAGATTTACTAAATGGTTTATAGCACATTGTAATGTGTTTGCAAGTATGTGTCTTTATGTAATTAATTGCGTTTGAAATTAAACCCTTTATTTGCGTGTATTCAGATGTGTATATTTGTGTGTGTGTGTGTGTGTGTGTGTGTGTGTGTGTGTGTGTGTGTGTGTGTGTGTAATTAGCATGTTTATTAGGCCACTGCTAGTATGTCAGTAATGGGTATGGAAATAAGCACGACTGCACTTTAATGATTCAGATGTCCCAATGGAGAGGAAGATGTGCCGGTAAATCAATTACAAAGAGAAATGAAAAAAACCACAGAGTGCTTAAAAAAGCTAAGCTTTTTGCTTGTATGGATATGTGTGTGGTTTTTTTATGTACGGTAACTAACAGAACCAATTCAGGAACATTTTGCAGAACCACTGAATTGTTTGGTGATGATTACTATCCCTGTTTTTTTTTTTTTTTCATTTTGTTTTGTTTGTGCAAAGGGGGAATCCCAAAAAGTTCATTCTGTTTAACTGGACGTAGTGTTTACATTGGGACAAACGTTTTGTCACTCATCCAAGTGACTTCTTTAGTCCCAGCTGACTGCAGGTTTCCCCAACCTCACAAACAGTACATTTGCATAATAACTGAGACTAGCACACTAAAGGGATTATGGGCTGTGAGGTCAGTTCCTTGATCATTAATATGCAAAGTGTCATGACCATTGATCAGCAACCACTGACCCATTCACAGAGAGTTGGGGAATGTCTGCAATCACAGCATTGTAAGATGGGAAAAGATGTATCCTTAGGCCCCCTCCTCGATTCAGAGATGGTCTTTCCCTTTTCACATAAATGGCCTTCAATGTCCAGGTGTGTACATCCTCATCACTGAAAGAGTGTCCACTTGTCTGTAGGTGTGAATACACTGCCGGCCTGGCGAGTTAGCTATACCGTGTGGTGCCATTTGCTTAGCCAGAGATTGTTTAGGTTCGCTGATGTATAAATCATGGCAATCCTGTGGCACTTAACAACGTACACTATATTACTCTGTGCTGGGGGACCTGATCCTTGGGGTTGACTAATTATTTAAGGTTCCGGGGTGGCTGTAGCTCAGGAGGTGGAGCAGGTCACCTACTGATCGGAACGTTGGTGGTTCTGGCTCCTCTAGTCTGCATGCCAAGTATCCTTGGGCAAGATACTACCTCCGATGCATCCATCGGAGTGTGAATGTGTGTGAATGTCGTTAGAAAAGCACTCGGTTTAGAGTCAGTGCTTGTGAGAATGGGTGTGATTGGGTGAATGTGGCATGTTGTATACAGCGCTTTGAGTACTCTGGGAGAGTAGAAACGCTATATAAGAATCAGTCCATTTTACTATGACTCTCATCATCCACTGGAGTATGCTGGGCATACTCAGGACACTACAACGCCAGCCCCACAGATACAGCGGCCAGGGAAGCAGAAGAACATCATATCAAGAAGGCCCTGAGTAAATGTGATTATCCTAGTTGGACATTTGTGAAATCCAGGTCAATCCAGGAGAGAATAAGGACAACTGCTGCTTAAGCAAAAGCCCTTAGTGATCTGTTGTGTCAGAAGTATCAGAACAGCTGAGATGCATTTCCTATAAACACAGCATCTCCATGGCTTTCAAACCCCAAAACCTGCTGCACCAAAAATTGGTCCACTCCAAGGATCCTGTTCCCCGACACAAACAGAGTAATATAGTGTACGCTGTCAAGTGCCAGGAGGAGTGCCATGATTTATACATCGGGGAAACCAGACAACCTGCGGATAAGTGAAATGCAAAACACAGAAGAGCAAACTCGTCAGACCAAGACTCCTTAGCCTATCTACAGGCCATGAACACTCTTTCAATGACGAGGATGTACACATCCTGGACAGGGAGGAACGCTGGTTTGATCAGGGAGTCGAGGAGGCCATTTATGTGAAAAAGGAAAGGCCATCTCTGAATCGAGGAGGGGACCTAAGGGTACATCTTTCCCCATCTTACAATGCTGTGATTGCAGCCATTCCTGAACTCTGTAAATTGTTACTCGTGGCCCTTTGTCAATTGTCATTAATCAGTGGTCTTTGATCAGTGGTTGTTGATCATTTGTGATCAGGAAACTGATATCACGGCCCATTGTTCGTCAGTTGTGCTAGTTTCATTCATAATGCACATGCACTGTTTATAAGGTTGCGGAAACCTGCAGTCAGCTGAGACTGAAGAAGTCACTTAGATGAAAACGCTACGTCCAGATAAGCAGAATCAACTTTTTGGAATTTCCTTACCTGGATGATGCTTTTGATGTTTTGTCAACTATGTTTGCAGATACTGTAGCAGGATTTTTTTTCCAATTTGGTTGAAGAAGGAGGGTAAGCATTTTTTCCTGACCCAATTTCCAAACCAGTAGGCTATTAGAGGATTTGATACAGAGTATTAAGGATTTTTTGAGTAATTTCATGCAATTTAGTACTGAGATGGTTTTTATTAGATCTTTATTTACACTTTGCTGCATATAAGTCTCCTTTCACCAGAGCTGGGACTGTTACAAAAGCCATTAAAGGGACCTTCCACCATGTTACATGGGACATGTAAGGTATTTCAGTGTTTTGAGTTGCTGATATTTCTAAAACTGCTGCATCTCTCTGTTTGGTGGCAGTGTGGTTTTGTGTTGTCTCCTAATGTACTTTCCTTTGCTTATGCAACATAAATGAAATAATATCCGAAACAGATTGGGATGTCTCAGTATTTTTCCTTCATTGAAAGTTTTTTTTGTCTCTTTCCTGAGAAGCTTTAGCTCACTGTTACTGTGTCAGTTTACTTTCTCCATATTCACATGTGGTGATTAATCCATGAATTATTAACACAGGCATTATTACAGAGAGAAAAACAGATTACCAGTCTTGGCCTCTTTGAGAAGCAAACAGTATTTGGAGCATTCGAATGGAATATTACAAAATGACGGCCATGAATATGTAATGAGCTGACGGCTGCAAACACACTCACTCAAGTCAGTAGCAGAGGTTTCATAGTGGATTACTTGATCTCATCTTTTGGAGGATGGTATGCTGCAGGAATTAAGTGTGGCTCCACACAGTTTCAGTTACATTACACTGAAAACACTGAAAACACTTTTATCAGGGATTTTTAGTTTCATACATGTTACCACTAGGTCACTACCTCATCAGTGGAGAAGTACCAAAAAACAGTTTTAACTGCCGCTTAAAGTTGGCCCCAAAAAGTGTAAAGAAATAGTTCCTCCAGTATGAAAAGTGACACCTTTATCATGTTTATTATCAAACAGCCAGCAGACTTGAAGGCTATTTAGAAGTCTTTTGGAAATTTTTATTCATTTGGATATATCATCTGCTAGCCCTCCCCTACTCTAATTAAAGTCACTGAACTGAACCTTTCCACTATATTTGTACTGCTGGTATCATTTGAAGCATTTTAATTGAATAAAATAAAAAATAATATGGTCTGCTGTGATGGCATAGCTTGTCCAAAAAGTTTGTGATCCATTTTTGAGGAGTGAAATTAGAAGGTATAAAAAGATGTTACAGTGGGAGAGAAATGCGGTACACAGATTATAATCAGTCAATTCCCTGTACTACTGATCTCAGCTCACATAACACCTGTCTGCAAAATCTATTTCTTCCACTCCACACCGCCCACTACCATGGGTAAGACCAAAGAGCTGTCAAGGGACATCAGGGATAAGATTGTGAGCCTACACAAAGGTGGAATGGGCTACACAACCATCAGCAAGAAAGTTGGTAAGAAGACAGCTGTTGACCTTAATATATGGAAACTGAAGAAATATAAAATAACCATCAATCACCCCAGGTCTGGCCCCAAAGTATACTGCCAAGGCAAAAAAGGAGTGGTTAAAGAAGACATTACTACATTAAGGTCATGTAGTAGCCAATCTCTAGGCCTCAATCCTGTAGAAAATCTATGGAGGGAGATGAAGTTTTTCATTGACAAACAGCAGGCAAGAAACCTAAAGGATTTAAAGAGTTCCTGTGAAGAGGAGTGGGCCATAATCTATCCTGAGTAACCAACTGGTAACAGACTACAAGAAGCATCTTACTGCTGTGTTATAGGCCATGTTTTGGTTCGGGATCAAATACTTATCTCAGTGAAATGCAAATCATTTTCTAACTTTGAGGTAGTAGAGAGGTTTAGTACAAGAGGTATAGCAAAGTCACTATTTGTACATGAGTGTCAGCTACTGCTGTGTTAGAGGGGAGCCCCATTTTCTGACATGCTAGTGATGTGTCAGGTAGATAGAAGGTACAGTGAGATGGTATTACAGGAAGTCCAAGTGTCACCAATTTATAATACTAACACATAGAACACTATGTGTTCAATATCGCAACTTATTCAGTATATTACACTGGATGCACGCTTGCACATGTGAGGTAATCTAAGGATGTTTTTTGAGTGATGATGTTGCACCATGTTGCATAAATAGTTTAGCCAATTAAAAATGTTTTGCTGCACAGACCTATGCTTCCTTTTGGAATTAGCACCATGCTGTGCTAGGCTAGAAATGGATGAAGGCTTATAAACCAAAATGACTGAATCCCCTGAAGAAGTGGTTCTGGTGTGCATTTGAGAATCACACTTGCTTGAAGTTATTTCAAGCTTATTTGCAAGGACAACCCAGTTCTATTAAAATATTATAAAAGGAACAGCATAAATACTACAGAAAAACATGTAGAATTAATTTTTTCAATAGATTTTTTTTTTAAACATGAAGTTGCTTTGGCCTTTTTTCAACATGAATATAATATTTCACAGTAGGTTTTCTTCCTGCATGTACATATAAGGTTGTGTTGAATCTATCTGTCTGGAATGTAATCATAAACTATGCAGCATGGCCTTATCACTTGCAGAGACACCAATTACATAATCAGACAGATTAAATGGTTGCAGATTATCAGATCCAGACATCTCCAACTAACTGCAGTGCCCTTTATATCACACTAGATCATAAACAGTTACTCTGTTGTGATGGAGTGTCATAACACAGCGCTTGTATTTTAATCAAATTATACTGAGAAGTTGCAGGCACTGAATGTTACAAATTGAAATAACAGTACCAGTAGGTTATATAATGTTTTGTATTACAAGAGCCAAATTAAGTAATTAGTGAGTCAGAAAATGTTTGACAATTGCAATAAGTCAAACTGAGCGCTTAATAATTTTTTTTTTTTAAAAAGAGCTCTTTGTTTATATTTCTGAGCAAAATGCACTGAAAGATATATATATATTTTAAATTATTATTTGTTTTTAAAGAACCAAATACAGGAAAGCTAAAGAGGTGGTTGCCAGAAAATGTAAAGCACAGTGTCTGGGAAGTAAGCAAATAAATAAGTGCCGTTCATCTCCATATTCTTTACGTGACAAAGACAAATCTCGCTTCTTCTGTATGAACTGTCAGTTCATCTCTACGTGATTGGTTACACGTCTTTGTGCTTTTGAAGCACATGTTCAATTTCGCCTGAAAATAATTTTGTCAGCCACCTTTGACTCACTTTTTCGCTTGAGGTAACCAGTTGATGAAGTACCACAGGATATGATGGGATAATCATCAACATGGTTTCAGTGACAGTCGTGCCGGTGACAGAGGTAGCCTCCGTTTCATTATTCTGAAGAGACAGTTCACAGCTGGATGCCCTTTTATTATTGCTTATTATTGTCAGCTCATTATATTTCATGCACTCTGTGTTGATTTACATCAGTCTACCTTCCTTCCCACACAGGAAAAAAAAGAGTTCCATCTATTACTAAGTGGCAGTCTAGCAGTAGAAATATGTAATTGTTAGCAAGTTTTTATCGTGAATACTAAACAGTGCAGCCTGATATCTGTACTGTGGCTTGTTGTGATGTTTAGGAGGGAATGATCTCATGCTTTAGGTCACAGCTTGCATGTTTCAACTGTGGGAGAACTGGACAAAGGTTTAAGTCTCTTGTCACATGACTGTGGGTTTGGTTTGATTGTTTGATGTCTGCTGGAGCCCTGTGTGCTTGCACCCCAGCCACTTCAAGACAGGCAGAGGTTTACACAATGTTTGGCCTGAATACAGGGTTGGATTATCGCACGAGGCAAAAACAAACAAACAAACAAACAAACAAACAAAACAAAAACAAAAAGCTCCAAACAGCCCCATACCCTCATGGGAATCCCAGGTATTTTTCTTTTTAATTTTTTAGAAGGAAATTTGCAGCACTAGCAAACACTCTCAGCTAAGGCAGCGATGTTGTAATGTTTTACCCCTGTTATTTTGTTGGGATTCTTTGGTTTTTATGAGAAAACCCACCAGAGATAATAAAAAAGGGAAAATACAGGAGTATAAGTGATGTTTGCTTCCTACACAGTGAAAAGCAAACCAATTTTCATAGCTGGAAACCCTCCCATAGTCTTCACTTATGAAAGCTGGGTCAGTTAACAACCATTTCCCTTGGGTGAGTCAATAGCATCCAAACCCAAGCACCATATCAGGTCAAGCGTGTGACCAGGAGCATGCTACACTACTACATGTGTATTATGACTTTTGGCCACACAAACACCGTCATTACTTACTGCCCTACAAGCCTGATTTGGCTCCCTGAAAGTTCATCCCCCTTTTCCCCCCAAATTAAATTCAAGTTGAAGGGTAAGGTCCAAGATTTTGACTCCACATCTTCAAATATGCTAAACCTGGAATGACTTCACCATTTTCTGCAGAAGCCAGAAGACACATTGAAAGGAACAGTGAAATAACCTTTTTTGTTTGGTAGATTGATTCTGTAGCTTGGTCAGAAGTGGCATTCAGCCTACACTAATCCCTGTGGCATGCAAATGATAGAGAGGCACAGCTGTGACGCTGGTATTGATAATCAGCAGATTTAAATGAGATTAACTGGTCTTTCACTCTAAAGTACTCTCTGGACTATTAATGTTAACACAGGGATTATGGCAAATGTGGCCAAAAACTGTTTAAACACAAAACACACACACAAAGAGTCAGAAATGATAGATGAGCTAATTTCCCTTTTTTTTTTTTTTTTTTTTTTTTTAGAAAAACACTTTCATTACTAACAAACGATGGTTTGACGTCCTCAGTCTGTCCTTCCTCTGACGCAGTTTTAATTGGATTGAACAGAAACTTCCACTCATCATATCTCTCTTGTTTGCAACAGAAGCAAATCCAATCTCACTGGGAGTACTACTGAAAAAGTGGGTGAATATCTCTACTGTCTCAGCTAAATCACTACATGGATCCTCATTAGCAGCTTGATAAAGAGAGACGGAGGCTTTATAATTTCATTTTATATTCACTACACTTTCAGGATAAATGCTCACGTTAGTTTGGTGAGTGAAATACCTTGTAACGTTTGAAAGATTGAAACTTTAGATTGAATGTTCTGCAGATTGTTTTTTACAGCTCTTACTCTGGATAATTTCCTTTTTAGCTTTACCTGTCCTCTTTCTGATTTAGGAACTTAAACATCTGCAGCAGTCTGACCCTTGCCCAACTAGAGCATATACAATGCTGATTGTGCATGCATCTTTCTCTATTTTGAAGAGTTTTAAATCTTTTGTCTGTAGTTCTACTTAAGTGCACCAGTGGCAATCAATTGTGGGATGGTGTGGGGAGAGGGACAAGCTCATCTGTTCGATAAAGTCATAAGCATCTGTCAAGATTGCTTTTAGAATTATAGCAGTCACTTCCTTTATTGTGGCAGACTGGTGGATTTTACTAAGTAAATTGGAAAGCGGTGCTTAGTTGAAACATTGGTCTAAGTAATTAAATAATGTTACATCTTATTATTTGGATTTTGGTCTGATTTGGAAACAGTTGTTTTATAACCAAATTGGACAGATCTTAACGTTACATGTTGTTCTTGGAAATGAGCTGTTGATATTTTATTCACAGACCAAAGCTTTGTAGTTGGCAAACCCTTTTCTCTGCTTTCAGCTTATCACATGATCCTCCTCAGTAGATCGAGTTTACCCAGATGTTAAAAGAAAGTCTGCAAACCTGTAGTTTCGTGTACAATTTTGAAAATTCAATCAAACATTTTTTCCTCACCACAGAAATTTTGCTGGCAGAAAAATTCCAGAAATGTCATAAAAAGTTGCTGACAAAAGGAGCCTCTTTCAGGGCAGCGGTACTATTAACTCTCAATAGAGAGATGTCCTGTCACTTCACCTGAGCCAAGGCTACCAAAAATGCACACAAATCTCTTATCAGGCAAAGTCCATTACAAAGCAGCAGCTCACTCAAACAGAGCTGCAGTTACATTTTGATGATTTATACGTCAAGGCAGACAATTGATTTTTCCTGGCTGTGTATATTAGTTTTTGATTAATGCAATGGTAAATGTGGCTATTTATGGCAAATAAATTATTTGGGGGGGAAAAAGGAAATTAATACACATCAGTCTGACTATGGTGGACTAAAAATGTATCAATTATATTTGAATTCTCTGAGATTTTCTGCAAAGAGGACACATTTAATTTCAACAAAGAAATGCAGTTTTAAGTTCTAAATAGTGGTACTGATAAATGTCACCCAATGGTTCATGAGAAATTTACATTTGGATTTTTTCAGTTCAGTTTAATATTGCTTTGGGGGGGGGGGTCCTCACAAGCTGAATACTAAACTTGTCTGGCAGATGTGACTAAAAGTGTAGTGGTGAACACTGTTGGTTGGCAAGTGAAAGGTTCGATTCCAGTTGGAGAGACACAAATTACCTTTGGAGTTGTTGCAGAAAGGACATCTGGAGCAAAACTCACTGACCTGCAGTGCTGACCATTCGTTGCAAAGGAGGCAAGGCAAGTTTAGAAACAAAAACAAATAAAAAGCATGATTTAAAATTGATTAAAACAAGCAAACAAACAAACTAATTAACAAACAAACAAACAAAACAGTATATAAAATCAAAGCAGATAAAATCAGAACAATAGATAAAATCAGTAGTTAAAATGTTAGTTTTGAAATTTAAGCTTAAAAGTGTGGATTTGGTGCTTTATTCAAATGCAGCTGAGAACATTCAGCATAAAAGTTGAATGCAGCTTCTCCGTGTCTGGTTCTGACTCTGGGAACTGATAAAAGACCGGATCCAGATGACCTGAGGGATCTGGAAGGTTCATACTGGGTCAGGAGGTCACTGATGTATTTTGGTCCTAAACCATTCAGAGCTTTATAGACCAGCATCAGAACTTTAAAGTCTATCCTCTGACGGATAAAGACCTCAGAGCTGGACTGATGTGGTCCACTTTTTTGGTCTTAGTGAGGACTCGAGCAGCAGAGTTCTGAATGAGCTGTAGTTGTCTGACTGATTTTTTTAGGTAGACCTGTAAAGATGCTGTTACAGTAAGAGCACCTGAAAGTAGCAGCGACGTTATTACATCTGACCAATCAGCAGTGACCTAGAGCATTTCAAACTTCAGTATTCTTCCAAAATTTGGAATATTGATTATTTTTGCCCCCTCTTATCCCCAAATCAAAACTAGCAGTGGCAAGTTAATGAAACCCGTACAACATACACTTTAATAGTTCTTGTTTGTATAGTATTTCCAGAAATCTGTGGTATTAAAACTTGGCATTTGATCACGCCACCTGTTTTTAAACAGAAACCAAATATGGAGCACGAGGAATAAGTCAACAACCCTGTCTCATGGCAGGTCATGATACAGTCACAACCTTTGATCTTGTTTCATGTAGATGGACACAACTTTTCACGTGTGTGTGTGTGTTTTCCTCAGTGTGAATTTGCCAACATTAGGCATTGAAAACTACTTTGTTAGGTTTAGAAAAATACCATGTGTTGGATACAATGTTGCCACTTATTTATAAACATGTTTTTTAAAAAAACAAAAAACAAAAAACAAAAAACAAAACATGTTTTGCCAGTTACCATGGTAACATGGCAACTGGCAAAACATGCTCCCTGCTTTCTCTCCATAAATAAAAAAACAAACAAACATTCTCCTGACAATGTTGTTTACAATTTCATGTTCACTGACGACAAAATCCTGACATTCTGTTTTCACAAACTGCTGGGGTTTATTTTCAGAAGTCTATATTTCCCAACACCATGAAGTGTGATTTTGGATCCACATTGGCATAATTATGTATAAATGACAAAGGACACCATCCTAAAGACCTGATGTCAGATGTGTCTGCAGTGTGATCAGAGCTGCTCTGTTCAGTTAACCGGTGACTTACATGTGATGGCCAAATCAGTTCAACTGGAGATGGGATGCATTAAATGCGACAAGCAGGACCTTATTAGAAAACAACTCCTTTTTGGACTTGTTAACCCACTCATCTGAATTTTTGAGTCATTCAAATAAATAAATAAATAAACTTAACTCAGATGTAGGCCACCTGGGACTTCTGAGAGAGCCGATTAATTAATTTGACAATTACAATCAAGTCTTTTTCCATGGCCTCTCCGAACTCCTCCCACACCCGAGTTTTTGCTTCAGCCACTGCCCGAGCCGCATTCCGCTTGGCCTGTCGATACCTGTCGGCTGCCTCCGGAGTCCCACAGGCTAACCAAGCCCGATAGGCCTCCTTCTTCAGCCTGGTGGCTCCCTTCACCTCTGGTGTCCACCATTTGGTTCGGGGATTACCACCACGGCAGGCACCAACCACCTTGCGGCCGCAGCTCAATGCAGCAGCTTCGGCAATGGAGACGCTGAACATGGTCCATTCGGACTCAATGTCCCCAGTCTCCCTCGGAATGCTGTTGAAGCTCTGCCGGAGGTGTGCGTTGAAGATCTCGCGGACTGGGGCCTCTGCTAGACGTTCCCAGCACACCCTCACTACGCGTTTAGGTGCACCAGGTCTGTCCAGCGTCCTCCCCCGCCACCTGATCCAACTCACCACCAGGTGGTGATCAGTTGACAGCTCAGCCCCTCTCTTTACCCGAGTGTCCAAAACATATGGTCGCAGGTCTGGTGATACGATTACAAAATCGATCATCGACCTACGGCCTAGAGCATCCTGGTGCCACGTGCACTTATGGACACTCTTATGTTCGAACAGGGTGTTCGTTATGGCCAAACTGTGATTAGCACAATGTTGCGTGGAGATCAGGGGCAGTACCTGTGGACTGGCAGACCGGGGTGGTGGTCCCCATCTTCAAGAAGGGGGACCGGAGGGTGTGTTCCAACTACAGGGGGATCACACTCCTCAGCCTCCCCGGGAAAGTCTATGCCAGGGTGCTGGAGAGGAGGGTTCGTCCGCTAGTCGAACCTCGGATACAGGAGGAACAATGCGGTTTTCGTCCTGGTCGCGGAACACTGGACCAGCTCTTTGTCCTCTCGAGGATACTTGAGGGTGCATGGGAGTTTGCCCAACCAGTCTACATGTGTTTTGTGGACCTGGAGAAGGCATTCGACCGTGTCCCTCGGGGCGTCCTGTGGGAGGTGTTGCGCGAGTATGGGGTGTCTGGCCCATTGCTACGGGCCATTCAATCCCTATACAACCGTTGCAAGAGCTTGGTTCGCATTGCCGGCAATAAGTCGGACTCGTTCCCGGTGGGTGATGGGCTCCGCCAAGGCTGCCCTTTGTCTCCGGTTCTGTTCATAATTTTTATGGACAGGATTTCTAGGCGCAGCCAAGTGGCGGAGGGCTTTCGCTTTGGTGGCCTCAGAATCTCATCTCTGATTTTTGCGGATGATGTGGTTCTGTTGGCTTCATCGGGTGAGGGCCTCCAGCTCGCACTGGAGCGGTTCGCAGCCGAGTGTAACGCAGCGGGAATGAGGATCAGCACCTCCAAATCTGAGGCCATGGTTCTCAGCCGGAAAAGGGTGGAGTGCCCACTCCGGGTCGGGGATGAGTTCCTGCCCCAAGTGGAGGAGTTCAAGTATCTCGGGGTCTTGTTCGCGAGTGATGGGAGAAGGGAGCTGGAGATCGACAGACGGATTGGGGCTGCGGCTGCAGTAATGCGGACGCTGCACCGGTCAGTCGTGGTGAAGAGGGAGCTGAGTGTAAAAGCGAAGCTCTCAATTTACCGGTCGATCTACGTCCCTACCCTCACCTATGGCCACGAGCTGTGGGTAGTGACCGAAAGAACGAGATCGCGGATACAAGCGGCGGAAATGAGCTTCCTCCGAAGGGTGGCTGGCCTCTCCCTTAGAGACAGGGTGAGAAGTTCGGCCATCCGGGAGGGGCTTAGAGTAGAGCAGCTGCTGCTCCACATCGAAAGGAGCCAGCTGAGGTGGTTCGGGCATCTGGCAAGGATGCCCCCTGGGCGCCTCCTGGGCGAGGTGTTCCAGGCATGTCCCACCGGGAGGAGGCCCCGGGGCAGACCCAGGACACGCTGGAGAGATTATATCTCTCGGCTGGCCTGGGAACGCCTTGGTATTCCCCCGGACAAGCTGGAGGAGGTGGCTGGGGAGAGGGAGGTCTGGACCTCTTTGCTTAGGCTGCTACCCCCGCGACCCGACCTCGGATAAGCGGATGAAGATGGATGGATGGATGGATGGAATTACAATCAACACTGACTGTGTCCTCAGCTTGGGCCCAAAAAATAAGAGTAGCCCATCCTTGTGTTTTTTAGCCCTTCAAAGTGCAAAAAACATGACATCTAGCTACTTGTGCTTTCTTTACAAAGCTATAGTCATAAATGAAAATGGCCTCTAAATGTGTGCATCCCGAGAATGTTGGGTAACTTTAATGTGAGTTATGAAATGACACAGTTCTGTTACACATGGTTGTTGTGTTTTGTTGACAGAAGATGTGGTTGTTTTGTTTGATTTGTAGTACCAAGTGTGAAATAAATAAAAATGAAATGAAAATGAAATGAAACAATCAGAATATTGTATTAATCCAAAAGGAAACTGGTTGCAGACAACTGAAAAGTAAATACTGAAGATAGAAAATATGAAGACAGGAAAAATATCAAAACCATACGCAACTCTATAAAAACTAAGGCCATTCAAGAGCCAATATGGCAAAAGTAAATAAGTAACTAGGGAGGAGCTGTGATGTTAGATGACTGCTAGTTGGGATGACTTCCTGTGTTGCATCAATGGAGATTTTTTCCTGAAATGTGCTCCTGTGACTATCCACCAATGATGGAGAGGTTATGGACTTGTTCTTATATAATGTTTTTCTACCTGAGCACTTAAAACACTTTTTTACAACATGCCTCATTCACCCATTCATACAAGGACTGTTTTCTAAGCTTGAGTGCTTTCTATCTAGCATTCACACTCTGATGAATGCACTGGAGAGCAACTTGGGTTAGTATCTTGCTCAAGGTTATTTGACATGGAGCAGCAAGGGATCTAACCACCGACCTTCCAACTAGTAGATAACCTGCTCTACATCCTGAGCTACAGCCACCCCTGGGATATTAAGGATTATCCATTATAGTACATAACTAGACAGCGGCAGAGTGAGAAGAAATAAAGAGGAGAACAGGAAGGGGAAAGTGTATTCTACAAAACACTGTGTAAAGAGGGGAACTTTACATCTGTTGTGACTTACACACTGAAAATGAAAAATGTTCAACATAAGTACCTACTTTCTGAATCTACAACCACCAGTCAACCACTCCAGGCGGTGACAGGATGTTGCTGACAATAGTTAAGCAAAAGAGTGCAAAACCCACCCCCCACCACCCTTCTATCGGTCTATGTTTTTTTATGCCCTCATGACCCCTTACATCTACGAGGCATATAACTCCACCTGAATGTTTTCAAAGCTTGTCTCTAGGATTTATTGAAAGGGAATATTTTTTATTTTATTTTATTTTTTTGTTTCACACATGGTACAGCAGTAATGCATTCCCATACACAACCGTCCTTTCAATTAAAGTAACACTGTTTCCATGCATGAAAAGGAGCAGGAAGAAGAATAAATTCTTATTGATACCTGCCCCCTATCTGTGATAATACAAGTAGGCAACCAAAATTACACTATGACAATTTTCTGCACATAACAAAACAAAGCAAACAGAACAATATACTCAACAATGAGCAATACCACTAAATATCAAACTAAAAGGATCATTTTTCTACAATTAAATTCTATTCTTTTCAACTTCTTCATATTGGTTTATCATTTTATTCTTATAGCAGATTTTAAATTGAGAAACATTTATACAACACTTAAGATGATCACTGAGAGAATTCCAGTTTCTTATGCCTATGAGTGTTGGACACATTTGCCTTTGTGTGGTTCGAGCAAACCGGTGCTTAAAATAAAACTTCCTTCTGCCGTCCCCGTTTTCTGAACACAATACAAATAAACTTTGTAACTTAAGAGGTAGTGTTTTATTTTTCGCCCTAAACATAATAGTTAAAATCTGTAATTTCACTATGTCTTCTAGTTTTAACAATTTCGATTTTATAAACAAATTATTAGTGTGTTCTCTATATTTAACATTATGCATAATTCGAAGCGCTCTCTTCTGTAATAAATATAATGGTTTCATATTAGTCACGTATGTATTCCCCATACTTCAATACAATAGCTCAGATAGGGTAGAAACAATGAAAAATATAATATTCTCATTGTCTTGTAATCTAATATATATCTAACATTACCCAGGATATAAATACTTTTAGCCAACTTTTTTTTTAACATGTTCAATATGTGATTTCCATGTTAACTTGTCATCCACTATTACACCCAGAATACGGAATTCTGTCACTCTTTCAATTAATACTCCCTCTATAGATAATACTATCTCTTTCTCCTTTACACGGTTTCCGAATATCATAAACTTTGTTTTTTCCAAATTCAGTGATAACTCATTTACATCAAACCATTTTTTAATTTTTTTCATTTCAAAAACCATAATTTTAGCCAATTCTTTCAAGTTCTCTCCGGAACAATATAGTGTTGAAAGTACTCAAGAAGGGCAAAAATAGTTTTCTTGTATATCTGGGGCCTCTGAAGGACATGAACTACAGTTTCTCCATTCTTTGAAGACAGGACATGTGTCTGAGGGTTTGTGTCAGAGGTGTAAGAGAAGAATGTCAGAATTTCCCTGCAAATTTGTTTCTTGAACAGAAATCCCCTCCGTTTGAGACTCTGAATTTCTGAAACAGGGTTCCTGCCACCCAATGTAAATTACTCTTATTCTGTGGAAGTGGATCATTTGAAACTTCACTATACCCCCAAATGTGTGTGAAGAATATTAGGTGGACCTATGCAAGAGTGCATGCATATCATTCTACTTGAAGCAGACCTTTGTCAACATCCTGTTTTGGTTTCTTCCCTGAATCTGCTCAAACTACACCACAGTGCCTAGTAAAGTGCCTTTGCATACACACTGGGTATGTATGCAAAGCCTCAAAGTCGCTCATAGCCTTGAGCACATATTATCCCAGAACCTAAAGTAAAAGATTGGTGTTGAGAGCACAAAGCCAGTGTACCCCTCTCCAACTCGCTCATATATATGCTCGCATATGATTGTGAACATTTCTCCCCTCATGGCTTTTTTCAGATTCCTTAATCCAGTCTTTTGACATTGGGACATTGTCTGAAAACAGGCCTCAAAGCCATTTGAGTATTAGCATCACTTGTCAAGAGGAGGGTTTTCTTAGGGGCATGGCTGCCAGGTGGATAATCTCCAAGAAGTGATATCCTTCTTGGAGTCCTGGTGTCCTTCACATAGCTTGGTTGGTCAGGTGAGACGTTACCTTTACCTGCCCAAGATCCATAAAGCGCTTGCTTTATGGATCTTGGGCAGCAGATACAACAGACTAAGCAGGTCCTTAGTCCTTAAGAGGTTCCTCTGCTTTACAGGTACAGTATGGACTTAGCATGATATGGAAAGTGTATTGTCTTCTAATTTCCTTGGACTAGATGATGATTTGTGTTGGGGATCTGCTTAAAGTATTGTTTATTTTCTAGCTGTCTATTTGCTTACAGCCTATACTGTTGTTTATCCATGAGAACTCTTTTGGGGCCTTTTATTGACCAATTTAATGACAATACCCATGTTTTTCCTTAATCATCTGCTTCTCAGCATCAATTAAGGCTCAGGCCTTTCTTCATCCAGTTTAAAGTCCTTGTATGCACAGATGTCTGCTTTGATTAAACTTTTAACAGGGTTACTTTAGGCTTCCCAGTCTGGCTCCCAGTTGGATAGGACAATAAATCATGTTTTTTTTAATTCACTGACCCCCATATATTCCAAGATTTTAATCTATCTGTGGTATAAATGGGGGTCCTACGAAGGTCGAAGCTCAACGAAAGTAAGGTCGAAAGTAAGATCCTTCTCACCTGTACCGAGAATGAAGTAAACTCCTTTGGCAGATTCAAAATAATCAAGGGGAAGGACAAGGACTCCCCTGCCCTCCCTTCCCCCACTTCCTCCAAGTCTCCTCTAAACCCAGAGTGATTTCTCACAGCTTACACCAGCCTTCTCAGAAAGTGGCAGAAGTTGGCACCAGGGTAGCTGTCAGGTTGGCAGGTCTTGAGAAGGAGAACATCCAAAAAAAAAAAAAAAAAAAGGTTAAAATTGAATTAATTAATTGAAGATACCTGACGGCACTCCACACTGATATCTGGGGAATGGATGTAGTGAATAGTGGGAACAAGTGAGCCCTTTCACCTGCAGCTGTAAGATCTAAAACTGTTATCATGAAGACATCTAGGAGGACATAGATCAAAACAAATGTCCCACCCAAGCCCAGTTTATTAGACACGTTCTGTACTATCTTGTCAGTTCATAAGCTCACCATACATTTCTGACCTCCCAGTGTGATAATTTGCACTCAGCATGCTTCTCTCCTTTTCAACCCTATACCCTCCTGTCTGTGCATCTGTCTCTTTTGCAATAATTATTCCTGCTTCCCTTCCTCTGGTAACTTGTCCTTTGTCTTCGTCACATAATTCTAAGGTGTTAAGCCTTTTTAATTACTCCATTTTTGTGTAGAACAAATGTGCAATTTGAGGTCTTATTAATAAAAATGTCTGTACACTCTAAAGTCACAGACACTAGAAGAACAGTGCAAATGAAAATTTCCAAAACTAAGAGATCTTCACATGAAAAGTCAAGCATTCATGAAAACATAATAAAACTAAACTGTAATCCCATCCTGCCTGCAAGTTTTCATTTATTTGTGGTTATTTTGCATCATAATTAAAGAGCTATTATTTTAAGGGGGGTGGGGGGGGGGGGGGGGGGGGGTCTTTTCTTCTTTATAGCCACGTGCTTTTTATGTGATATTTTAAATATTTTAAACACATCCATTCAATCACTGTGTTTTTCTTTTCTTCTTAGGAGCTGTGAATGGGTTGCCAAAGGAAATGTCAAAGGACACGTTGAGTAATGAGGATATTCATCTCAGCAAATTACTCTCAAACAGATGCACCCACACATGCACGTCGTCTGATTTACACCTGGGTGCACGCACACATGCACCATGAGCACACAGCCATGTGATGCTTGTTTGTTATCTTGCCATTTAATACCATTCATCATCTCCATCCTTTTTCTTTCTCTCCATCCTGCGGCTGATCACGGCGATGAAGACAAATGCTGCAGCTCAGCCTCAGCTCCCTAAAAACATGCTCACCGATATCCTTGACCTCAGTGGGCTCTGGTTAAATGCAGCTGTTCCAACTCTCTGTGACCTTTTGCACTACTCTTCATCTTGTCAGTTCACCTTGAGGGAAAGTTGATGTAACACTGCCACACTGTGTGACTTTCATACAAAAAGAAAGACATATTTAGCCACATTTAGTGCTTAAGTAGAAAAAAAAGGGCCAACCTTTGTCTCTGACCTGTAAGTCACATGATTCACACACTGTTACATTTCCATTTCACGTTTACAGTTTCACATTATTAAGGACAACAAAAAATGCCACAATTTCTCATTTTATGTGAAATACTACATATAATAATGAGTTTATTGTTAGTTAAATGCTTGCATGCTATAAACGGCTTGGAAAAACGAAAACAATGAGGTGATGAGGCGAGCTAAGGTCCGCTTGACTGTGATGGATCCTGTGGGGGAAAACTGTAAGTCATTTAAGTATTCTTCACCTCCATAATTGTGATGCAACCCAATATTACGGCTAAATGTGTAATAGGCATGCCGGTCCACCGTGTCATGCTTTGCCTCTCCAAAATATGAAGAGGACAGACACACATGCAGAAGTTGGAGTAAGTTGCAGTAACAGGAGGGAGAGATAATTTATTTTGAGCCAACATGAAAATAATCATGGGAAATCGCTTAAACAGGTATTATTAACACATTTACATAGATATACATGTTAGCTGACTAGCTTAATCATATCTGGCATTTAAGCACCCCGGAAAGCACTTCATACATTTTAACGCAAGAAGTCGGTAGTGAATAAAAAACATTCAAATCTCCTCCTCCTGGTTATGCAACTTCTGCATGCAGTAATCCCACATCTGCATTTGTGGACAGTGGACCAGCCTGTCTATTACATGTTACCTGCTCTTCTGACCCCACTCTCTTTTTAAGTTCTTAGAACTCTTGTTCTTTGTCTTCTTAGAGAAACATAGCAAAAAGCATAGTAACACAAAAAGGAACACAAAGCAGCAGTATTCCTGAAGGAATAGAAGTGGTGGCTCCGCTACAGGGCTGTTAGCTACCAACCCAGGCTTAAAATCCCAAATGGTGTCTTCTCTTTCAGGAAGAAGGCGGCCTTTACTGGCTCATCCATCTACAAGAAACAATCTGAAGTGGAGACTTCAGAAGGAGTATAAATCATGCTCAGCTCATCATCAGCTCCAGTCTGCAGATAACTGGACTTGAGGCCAATAACATGTTCACACCAGTATACCACAGGCTTCTGTTAGGTAACCGAGTGCATGCCTGTGTTATTAACCACAATGTTTTGGCTCATTACTGTGCACTTTCTGGAAGGATAAGCAAACACTTCAGACTACAACAGATCATGGGTTATTTCCCTATAAACCCAATGTTGAAATCAAACTAAATAGCTAGTGAAAACAAAAAAAATGTCAGACCGCTGTGGTACTTGAACCCGAAGGCTGAGCACTAGCCTGTATTTTGAAAAGTGTTGCTGAAGAGGTTGTGATCAAGCCTGAGTGTGTGAGAATGTGCTTCTGTCCTACTTCAGAAGACACTCACTCTCCTTCTCATGCAAACACCCAGGTGGCTTTTAATTCCCGCTCCCCTGTGCCAACCACTCTTCTCTCTGTGTTTGATTTTATTGTATTTTTTCAGATTGCCAGTCTTTCTGCTTTCCAGCAAGCTACCTCACAGTGATGGTGATGTTTCTGTCCATTGAGTTGATGTTTTTGATGAAGGCCTCTACTTCTTGGGTTTTTGATTTGGGTGTCATACACATATGCAAGGCAGTTGCAATGTGTTGTCTTTCTGAAGCCCACAAGTTTACTTTCCATTCCTACTATTTGAAGGTTGGCTACAATGTGTGACACTGGGAAATCCAGGCTTATGCCTTTAGAAACTTTAGATGCAAATCCGATTGGAGTTGAAGAGTTAGCCCGTCATATTTAAGTAGTGCAAAATCCTACCATGTAACTTAACAGTACGTGGGGGACAACTTTTATGCAGGTTATGGAAAGAGCTTTTAAAGTAACTTTTGAGAGTTTCTGTGAAACTTTACATGCCTCATGTGTTTTTTAGGGTTTATCTTATTTTACCCTTTTATTTACACTTTGTTATTTGTCATGTGTAGGCTATGTGCATTCCAAAACGTGGCCACATTGATAATTAATTTCTGGCAGCTGGGCCTTCACTGGATCATTTTTTTTCCATTAATTTTAAGTTAAAGCTCATAAATCCTGCTTTATGGAACACAGTCTGTATAGCTGCACTGAAGGATTGTTTTCCAATCTCCCAGGGCAAAGTCAGCGGTCTTAAAGCGGACATATGCGTCCTTGTTAGTGCGAGTAGTTGGGAGTTAAGCTGGTTGATTATCTCTCCCATATTACAAAGGCACTAGCCTGCCACTGGTGCAAACCTGGGGTCCAGTGTCTTCTCCAAGGACACTTCAGCATGTGGACAGGAGGGCTGAGAGATGAAACAGCAAACCTCTTCTACCAGCTTATCTGCCATTAATCTTAGATGGTTCACTGCAGATATTTAATTTTTTTATAGCAAACACAAATTCTGCCTTCAGTCAGAACCAGTGCTTCAAGTGAAATCGCCTCATCCTTTGGTTTCAGAGTTTAACTTCAACAAAAAACTCCTTGCATCAACTTGTTTTTCAACCACAATCACTTGATGTGAATATATTCAATTCTGTGCCATGTTGCACTGTACAACCTAGTGTGACTTTTACATGTGTTTTTTAGACAATATTTCAATAGATTTTTAATTGCTTCACGTTCACAAAATATGGGGTTATCTCAGAAGGCCTGAACTGAAACTGAGATTTCTGCTGGAGAGATGGAAGAACTAGTTCTGTGCCACTTCTAGGTAAATGATAATGACAGCCTCTACTGAGGTTTTCCAAGAAGCATGTCGTCATCTAAATCTGTCATTTAATACAACAAAAGCTAAACTTTCTTTATTGTATGCCAAGAGCTATATCTGACAAAAACCAGGTCTAACTTGTTTCCTGGACAGTGTTGTTTCTATTGCTGGCAGCATGTGACATGCAGGATGATGACAGCATTTATCAGCTGCCTTATATGATATTCAGATTTTGAATATTACATAGAGCACCGGAGGTTCAGACCAAAACAAAACATCACCTAGATAAATGTTCAAAATATTGTGACACTGAAACTGAGTGGGGGACAAACCAGGTCTTGCTGAAAATCTGACATAAACAGAGCAAAAAATCTGTTTTAAATGTTTTCTTCATGTTTGTCTGATTGGGCAACAAAGTGCACTTAATGATTTGAAAGAAATCTGGATAGCCAGCAAGAGCTTGTTAAATAACAACAAGAACTATGTCAGCTAATGTTAGGCTCAAGTGTTGCATCATATGACAGTTTATTCACTAAGCTTGTGAGTCCAGCAAAGTTGAATTCAAAGACAGTTTCACTAACAACAGCAAACAGCAGCTGACAGTGGCAAACACAGCAGGCCTACTAGCAGTTCTACATATCCTCAACAACTCACCTCAGTATGGCTGTCATTGGTCAGAAGTGAGCTTCTCTGACTCATTGACCCATATCAGACTCCTTTCACAAAGCCATGCCTCTTCCAGAGCAAATAGGGGTAGATATTTCTCACCCAGCATTAGCAGCTGAGATAAACAGTAAACTGAAAGCCTTCCACAGGTGCATCTGGATCCAGTTCAAAAAGTAGTAGAAAGCCACCGAGCAGCCACGACCTTTATGACGTACAGTTTTAAATCTATCCTGGCTGACTAAAACATGATTATGGCAGCGATCAAAGCTAATATTATGATTTGACTGGATTCTGCAATTTATGGACATCTAGTGGTAAAAAACTAACCACTGTAACTTTAAGTTACAGTGGTTAGTTTTTAAATGTCAATGCCAGTTTTATTTACATACCATATTTCATGTATATAGCATATTGCACGTAAACGTAATGTGCTTACTATAACAGATAAGAACATAAAAACATAAACCTGCAAGAATAAAAACATTTACTGTTTTTGAATGTAGACACAGATGGAACTGACCTCAGATCAGAGGCGTGTTCCAAAAAAGATGACCACCAGATCTAATTCTGGGAACAGTTAGAAGAGCTGTACCTGATGATCTGAGAGGTTTAGTGTCTTGGTATAGACACTGAGCAAGTCATAGATGTTCTGGGGTGCCAAACAACTGAGTTCTTTATAAACTAATAGAAGGATTTTAAAGTAACTTTGTGTTGAACTGGCAGCAAATGATTTCAATACTAATGTAATATGTTCAAACATTTCCATGTATTGACTCTGGTTGTTGCATTCTGAATAAGATGAAATCACAATTCTGCAAAAAAGAGTGTCACAGTATCCTGTTTGACATGAATGCATGGAGCAGTTTCTCAGAGCCAGTTTGGGATAAGAATTTGTATATATTTTTTTAAGTGAAGGGAAATAAATTCAGTCAAGGTTGAAGTTTATTAAGAAAGATTAAAAAAAAAATGTTAATTGATTTAAGATGTAGCCTTGTCTGGCTAATTTTATTTCATTGTTGCAGCAATGAAGTGCATTTTTATAGAAGGTCTGAAGTGATAACATATTTAAAAGCGTAGCTGTTAAATTCACTAGCAGGGACACTACCTCAATTATGATTAGAAAGTATTTATTGAAAGAGAACGGCAGATGTTTGAGCTTGAAACTGCAGTTTAGGGGAAAATTTAAGTGAGGACTGGCAACAGCTCCAAGGCCAGTTAGATCCCCAGAGAGCAGAAAGCAGCACTGATTGAGATTTACAAAGATTTTGGAGGTTGCTGGTATTCAGTATTACATTTGCAATTGCCTCAAGGTGCTACAATAATAGACCTACAATAATATAGAGAAAACCCTAACAATTAAACAACTGTCCTTGAGCAGGCTCTTGGTGACAATAGTAAGGAAAAACTCCTTTTCAACAGGAAGAAACCTCTTGCCATCTGCTGCAACTTGATGGAAGTGGGTATAAGAATCCAGTCTGGGACCGATATGTGGCTTCATGCAATAACAAACAACCAAGGTTTAAAGAGAAGCATGCTGGGATTTCCAGAACTGAGGGTAATGTGTTAGCGGCTCAAGTGGATAGGAGTGAGTTTATCTTGAAATAGAATTTGAACTACAGAGAGAAGGTGAAGGAATCCTAGAATTATGTCACTGGAGTGGCAATCCTAATTGAGATTTGTTGATAAACTTTCAGCAACGTAGGAATCTAAAGAAAACCAAAAGGGACATGGATTTGAGCATGATGATGAAGCGAGTGAGGAGATGGGAAGATAATGGGAGACATCAAGAGGTTAAAGGGGGCATCTGACCGTAGTAGCTTAGAGAAAAACAAAATAAAGTTCATCACTCATTTAAAAACCTACTTTATGATTCAGTTTCATTAAGAAAAAGTCTAACACACTATATTTTTGTTAAATATTAAATCATGTATTGACACAGCCCTGTAGCTTCCCGTTTTTTCACTCTGTTTTTTCTTCAAATAAAATAAATCAATAATATTCAATGTTTTTTTGCGTTATGAACAGCATGTTTATGTGGGAAAATGACTGCTTTTGCAGTCTACACCAAACCAAAATGTACTTTTTGTACTCAGGGGTTTAAAGGGTACCATTTTTCCCAACATTGCACCACATCCCACAAAGTCTAAAAATACTGTAATAGATAAATACAATAAAGATGAAAGTAGTTAACTGTTTTATTAGGCAGGTAAAAACAAATCATGTTATTAGCAGTAACTAAATGCAGGCCTCAAGGCTGTTTTCAGACAACCCACAGTAAATATATAAATGCTGCACAGATGAACACTGATCTTATTGTCTCTGATGTGAAGGTCTATGTTCTCAAAGGGTTAGATGTGATGAGCAGAGGTGTGGACTCGAGTCACATGACTTGGACTCGAGTCAGACTCGAGTCATTAATTTTATGACTTTAGACTTGACTTGAAAAAATGTTCTAAGACTCGTGACTTGACTTGGACTTTTACACCAATGACTTGGGACTTGAATTGGACTTGAACCGGTTTACTTGAAAAGACTTGATATTTTACCCCAAATATAAAATTTAACATGCATATTATATAGAGATTGAAAATGTGACGTCATTCACGGGTAGAACCGCAAATGATTCTGGGAACTCGTGGCAAGCGGTACTAGCGCACACAGACTTTCAATTAAAATCAGTTATACAGCGATAAAAAGAAACACAAAAATGTCAAGAAGCCGTTGTATTATTAACTGCAATAGCCGGTCGCATGACAGCCACGGGAAGCCGACGGGTAAAGAGATCGGTTGTTATCGGATTACGTCGTTGAAGAGAAATTGTTCATGTTTCCGAAGTAACAAAGACGCGACGGATGGCCTGGATTGCAGCCATTCAAAGATCAAATACAACGTCCCAGAACACTCCAGCTCACAGGTTAGTCTGCTCCAAGCATTTACACAAAGGTCAGTGTTTTTTAGTAGTTAATACGTCATTTTCATAACATAACTGGTGATATAGGTTACAAGCAAGAACAGAAATTGTCGCGCTATGCTCCTTTATTTATTGTGCATAAATAGTGAATTGTCCTGACACAATATTGCGTTTCGCTTCTGTTATTATGGTACATTGACAAAAATATATACTTTTATTCACAGGATAAAACAGGTTTTTTGTATCACTAATTGTCCAGTACGATTACAGCATACAATATTGTTGTCACTGCTACATTTCTGTGATGCTACCAGAAATTATTTCCACTACTAATTAATTACCGTTGAGCTCAAAGGTCCTATTAATAAACGGTTAACGAATGTGTATTTATGACGACGATTTGTGAGACTGGTAAACTTATGATATGTACGATGGTCTTTCGTTCTACACGGTGCATTTCAAGGTCCTGTACCCATCCGTCGGTAAACTGTACCTGGGCTTGTTGCAGTGACCGGAAGTTACTAAACTTCATGAGTGTGTGCACTCACTCCAAGAACCGTATAATTATAAATATGCATATAAATATGCTAAGATGAGATAGCTGACTTCATCTAACTAGCAAATGTTGTCCAGGCTACGTTGGTGATACAGTTTTTTTTTAATGTGTACGATATTTTTGTCATGCGATTTTAAAGCCGGTCCTACAACCGCATCCAAGAATAACATGCAGCGTATCTCAGAACTGTCGGTGAAAATTATTCTTGGAGCTAGGTTTAATTGAGCTGCATTTTAAAGAGGTGCAATTTCACAATTTGTGTATATTTTCTAAGTTCACTATTTTGTCATGTGTTGAGAAAAACACAGATTTTAAAATTACATGGTCTAATATTTACATTTAGCATAACTGCAACATTATTTTTTCGTTTGTTTTTTTTAAAGACTCGAAAGGACTTGAAATTCAAAGTTTCAGACTTGTGACTTGACTCGGACTTTTACACCAGTGACTTGAGACTCGACTCTGACTTGCCTGACATTACTTGAGACTTGACTTGAGACTTGAGGATAAAGACTTGAGACTTACTTGAGACTTGCAAAACAATGACTTGGTCCCACCTCTGGTGATGAGCTTCAGGAGAGCGGAGGAGGAGCCATCTGCTGTGGCTTCAAACAACTGCTCTCCACTTCTGATGTGCACGCACACACAAACCTGAGGCATCAACGCTCCAGATGGTGGTGCTTCATGGCCGAACATGAAACTTTGGAGGATGTACACAGGAAGAGGCAGGCTGGCAGCAATGAGACACACACGCTTACATATTCAGACAAATTTTATTAGAATGGACTGTCACGCTGAGCTGCCCCACTTTTGTGGCCCTTCAGATTTAATTTCCGGAGTGTTTCATTACTTAAAATGTGTCAGAGGTGACACGCAGTGGGAAGTGGAGCAAATGTTACTTTTGTTCAGAGAGAGCCAAGTTTGGGGGGGAACGAAAAAAGAACACACACACATCTGGCAATGTTTTAAAAAGCGATTAAATATTAATCAGGTCCACTGTTAGCAAGGGATGTGCCCGCTTTGAGCTGCAGGATGATGAATGAGCGCTCATGGCGAAGGATAGTAAGACAAACACCGCAGCATTGCCAAGAGACAATAGAAGGCTGGGAGATCTATCACAACAGTTATTGTCGTGGCAACCTGTCGCCGGTTGTCGCCATGCGACCGCTTCATGCTGCTCACTTCTAAGGGTCGTGGCCCTGGAGCATCACACGACGCAGAATCCAACAAATCAAAGCAAAAGGGGGAAACTTTTGAGTGGATCCCCGACACACACACACACACACACACACACACACACACACACACACACACACACTTGGCCTTGAAAAACTAGGCTTTTTTCTTTAAGTGCCAGCTTACAGCCTCGCAGGGAACACAAGCAAAATTACATTTCCATAATAATGTTTGTATGTGGATCGAATAATTGTTTCCAACATGCCTAATATCGCCAACTAATTAATAGCAATTTTCATGTAAATTTGGTATGAAATTAGTTCATGGTTTTTAGTCTCGGAGCGACCCTGCTCCACAATGATAAGACAACCCCACACTGCGTTTCCCTTTCTGTCTCTCTTCCTCGTCCTTGTTAGAACCATTTCTGTTTCCCTAGGGAACACGGGGAACCTTAATGACTGAACTATAAAGAGAAGTGATCCAGTGCCTCCACTGCAAACAAACAGTACAATCAAAATTAACTGCTAATGGTGTAACATTTATTAATGTCTAAACAGCTTACAGTAAGTTCATTCCTCACCTTGAAAACAGTGATTTTTGTTTTTGTTTTTTTTTTGGGGGGGGGGGTTGCCGACATTGACTATCTTTAATTTTGGCAATCAGGAAAACCAGGCTCTCTGATGACCTTAACCAAGGACGGAAGCAAATTCAAAGTGCCATAAAACTTGAAAACCTGAGGACAACGAATGAATGAAAACACTGTATAACACACAGGGCAAAGTTTTCCTTTAAATCCCTTCAATATTAATCTTGTGGCCCCTTCTCGTGTGTAATCCTGCAGCTATAGGGGCCTGTGTAATCTGCCTCTGGAAAACGCTGACTCTGTCTTGCTTTGACCTCTTTATCTTGTCGTAAAGTGCAGAGATGATGCAAACATACAGTATGACTCCCTTGCTTTCTATAATACTGTATGGGATTGACCTTGAGCTTTGAGATGAGGGTCTGTATGTTCATGTAAATGTAACCCAGGCCACCGGTGAAAGAAAAGCTTAACCGGTTAAAATAGGATTTTAGTCCAGTATGAATAAATGTATTTGTCTACTTTGTATGTGAAAGATGTTCTGCTCATTCTCACTGCTCTTTCCTACATAGGTCACATAACATTTTTGGCAGCACAAATAGACTTTTTGTTTTTGTTGTGCACAAGCTGTGATCGTGCTGCTGCCCTGATATTCAACTATCTTTGTGGATTTAATCAACAAGATATAAGCACATTTTTATTTTTTATTTATCACTGTAAAGCAAGTGTAAAGAGGTAAATTTCAGTGAGCAAATGTAATTTAAAATCATCCGTATATATTTAGTATATATTTTAGCCTTGATGTAACCTATCACTGACCATGAACACCACAGCCTGCTCTGCACCAGTCAAACATAGTGGCATCAATGTAAACTTCACTGCAGTAGTCCAAGTTAACGTGTTTAAGTAACGCAACATTTTTTCATTTAAAATAATTCAGCAACTTCTCATGTTCTTGTCACGTTCCATCTTTCTTAAAAATTTCCTCATCTGTCAGAGCACAGTAACTTTTTTTACCCTCTCCCTGGAAAACACAGCAGCTGTACATTTAGCTCACAGACACACTTTGTGACAAACTGCACAGAAATGTTTGTGTGTTTGCTGATATTTGTTGAAATATTTGAAAAGTTCCATTTGAAATGTCCTGCCACTTAAAAAAAAAATACACATGTATAATATGCATTAACCTGCGTGTCAGAGTTAATTGCTCATTAACTGAAGGAGTCAGAATGCCGTTCCAGACCTTTCCAGCCCACTTTAACTCCTGCAGGGAAGGAGTAGAAAATGAATTGACTGTTGAGTGTGTATTTGGATTAAAGTCACAAATATGACTCCCATATCACATATACATATATATACATATATACACACATATACATATATATATACACACACACACATATAGATAGATCTATCTATATATATATATATATATATATATATATATATATATATATATATATATATATATATATATATATATATATATATATCTCATGTTCTGCTTTCCTGAGGTGAATATAGGGTTGTTTTTGCGCCATTTTTCTTTAAAGCATTGGTCTTTAGGAATAAAACAGAGTTGCCCTGCTGCTCAAGCTGCAAGTGCGTGATTATGTTTTTGAAGCAAACAATTAGACGGTAGACAACACGACACCCTCTTATTAGCTCCAACAAAAAAATATTTATTTTGTAAGCACATTTCATTAAAACTACCCCTGCTGCTTAAAAGAATCAGTCTAATTACGCACATACTTTATGTGGCACGACTCGTCACCTTGTAATTTAAAGTATTGTACTGCTGAACAAAGTACAATAATTAATAAAAGTTATCAGAAAAGACTCATTAGAAGCTTTCTTTGTTCAACCATGATTTTAAAGGGCAATGAGTCATGTATGACCTTTATCGACCTCCATTGCTATGTTTGGCCGACTCATCAGAGGATGTTCCTGCACGACAGTTATATTTCTACAGCCAAGAGGAAGAAAAGCGGGAAGGTGACAGTTCAGTGCAGAAATACGGAACATCTCTCATCCGCATTGTAATCAGTAACGTGGGCTGGAATATTTTTGCACTTCCAGGCACTGTGAATTCAGCCTTTTTAGCCACACACCTGTTTCCCTCTTTTTTCACACCTTGTCATCACCTTGCTTCTCTCCTCTCTTTTCTTTGTTTTTACCTACCTTTCACCTATTTTTCTCCCTCATTCTTGCTTTGGGTCACTAATTGGAAAGCTGGACCCCCTAATGTTTCATTACACCAGCTTCAGCGTGTGTGTGTGCTCTGACTAACAGACAAGCGTGATTACAAAACACAAGTTTGCACCGCTCTGATTTCATAAGTGATGAAAATTGGGCTTTTGTTGCAGTTGTGTTTGTGTGCAGGGAATATGAAACTCTCAGCATCAGGAGGCTGAGGATGCTTTTTCTGTTGCATGCAAATGAGAACTGTGTCACTATTTACTTCTCCATTCAGCTGGAGTTTGTCTCACACCATCTACCCCATGATTTGCTTCATTGTATTGTTTTGTTGCATCAACCCTTTGAACCCAGATGAAGGATACAAACACAGTACTGCAAGGAAATATTTACTGATATATTTAACATGTGAACTCCTTCGTTAGCTCTTCCGGTGTTGTCGTCCTGTCTGCAGGAGAGGAGGAACTTACTGTGCAGAAATTGTCCCTTGTTAATCTCAGCTTCCTCAGCAGGATCTCTGTTAGTGAGATCTTTGATAAAAATAAATTTCTTGAGAGACTCTTCCCCACTTTACAGGTGTGAGAATTGTATCACAGTCTGTGTGGAAAAGTCCTCTTTCAATAAGTAGTAATGAAGTTAATTAAACACAAAGAATCTCTGGGTAAGAAGGTTTAGCATCTACATGGTGCTGCGTGCTGGGTGAGAAGGAGGAGGAATAAGTCTGGATTGGCAGGGGTTCAGACTACGATTGAGTTATAGGCACATGTAGTTAGTGATCCAAGACATGTTGTCAAACAGCGTCTGGGCATACTCCACCAGACTCCGGAGCAGCTGGTTGTGCCGACCCAGGAGGATTCCTTGGCTAGAGATGGCTTTTTGAGACTGTGGCTGGAGTCGAATAGTTGAAAAAATTACCTCCTATGTGTTTTTATAATCACTTTTCCTTGGATTTGATGGAAAACGTCATGAGGCCCAGAAAAGATGTAAGGGGAGACGTGGAGCACTGAGGTGAACTGTAGCAAAAACCTGACTGTACCTCTAATATATTGCTTAATACTCTGATGTCTATCATGTTTAAACTACGATGACCCTAAAATGAGCTACAAAAAAAGTGCATTCTTAGCATGTTGTTTCATGCAGGCTACACAGCATCGTTATTATGGACAAGCCTCGGGGGTCCAGGCTTGCTCGATAAAGTCACTGTGCCCTCTCAGCTGAATTCTACTGATACACTTTGACTCTAATTCATGCAAATTGATTAAACACCCATTTTGACTATAAGTTATTGCAGTGCAAACTCAGTTTAATTATTCAGTTCAGAGTAGTTTCGTGCTTCTGCAGAAATCGTGGTAAACAGCATGACTCAGATCAACACTGAGTGTTCACCCCTCATGTTTCTTTGAAACTAAAAAGAGATCCTACGTCATCTTGTGCAGCTAGTTTTGAAGCATTACCCTACTCAAACATTTCAAAACAAATGGAAATGTGTTGAGGAGATTGTGCGCTCACAGTTAGCTGTTCTTGTGTGTGTGGTGAGTTCATTAATCCACTTCTGCACCTGGAAAGAACGTCTCAACTGACTGTTTCTGCTTTGACCCTAAAATCTGAAACAGGTATTTTTGCACTTTTCTAAGTGTGGCTTTCTTCTTCTATGGTGGCAATTCTGAATATGTTATGTGGGTGTAGAATAGCAAATTGACTTGAGCTGAATGCTCCAATGTCAAAGTTAGTTCCCCATTCAGTTCAGTTCATGTGATCTGTTGCCGACCCTGAAGCTGCATAGATGGAAACATGCTGGTAAAGAATTTCACTTCATAACCAAGGCTGGAATTTAGAAGAAAAATGGAAATCAAGTGAAATGAGTTTTAATTTGTTGTTCATATTTTATCTTCTGTGAAGATATGATCCAGTGCAGGACCTAACTGTATTTAAGACTTTCAAGATTAAACTACAATTTAAAATACTATTTTATTTTGCTAATGTGACCCAATCCCTCGTATGCCTACAGAATTCATCCAGCTCTTATTTTGGCTGCCACGCAGATGGCATGGTAAAAAAAAAAAAAAAGGCCTGTATTTGTATAGAGCTTTACTTGGTCCCTAAGGACCCCAAAGCACTTTACACATTCAGTCATCCACCCATTCACACACTGGTGATGGCAAGCTACATTGTAGCCACAGCTGCCCTGGAGCGCATGATAGGAAATCTTTTAACAGAGCAAAATAACCAAAGAAAAACTGAGTTTTAAAGGTGCAGCCTGTTTTTGTGGAGCCTACTTTGGCCAGATTATGTAACAATTAACTGGCTGAAGCGCAGAACAGAAATGAATTAGCACCTTTACAATGTTTTGCTGATGAGTAAATGGAAGACAGGTGTGAAGGCTAATGAGCAATCAGGAGTCCAGGTGGAGGTGAGGACATGGACACAAACATAGAGACGAAGCAAAACAGTAAACACAGGAAATGGAACAAGAGCTGAAATGAGCACACACACAGAGACAGGTCTGTGTGCGCCCGCAGCAACTCTTAAACTACATTATGTGCTCTCAGATGTTTATGGACCATTGTTGGTGCCGTAATGTGGGAAAAGCCTGACTTTGAAATCCAGAAAGTAATTTCACCCATTACAGAGGAATGTCCGTGGCTTTCAGATGGCACACCAGGCGCTCACACACATGTAGACAGCCAATCAGAGGGCTCTATTACAAAACAGAATTTGGGGTTATCAAGGTAACTAGAAGTTTAACCACACCAGTCCTTCTGACCCGTCACTGATTATGTATTAGTTTGAGGACTGATTTTAGCACTACATTGCAGTTTTTTAAGCCCTCCACGGTCTGGCCCATTTCTATATAAGCAAGATGCTGACTCCATATGAGATGTCAACGTCAGAGTAGGGAAGGCGGCCGGTGTCCTCTGACGTCTCCAACCTATTTGTAACCCGACCTCCCTAAATCTTAGGATCAAGATCAGACTATTGAAGTCTATCGTCATTCCGACTGCACTGTATGCTAGCGAAACCTGGTGCTCAACAAATGCGATCACTTAACGCCTGAACTTGCTTCAACAATGTGGCCTGCAGCGAATCGTGAGAATTTCTTACCGGGACCGGATAACGAACAATGAGGAAGGCACCTGCCCTTTAGCTGACGTTGTTGGAGAAAGGCGCTTCCGCTTTGCGGGCCATATTCTACGTCTACCCCCTTATCGCCCAGCCAAGATTGCCATTACATGGTTCCTGCGCACTGGCCAGCGAAAGCAAGGCTGACCAAAGTTCACATGGTGTCGAACGTTTATGGATGATCTGAAAACCGTCGACATCGCCTGGGACAAAGCCGAGGCAATCGCCGCTGACCGGCATCGATGGAGATCGTTAGCTGTCCAATGCCGGCGGCGTAGGAGGGACTAAGTGCTTAGTAAGTTAGGTGAGATCTGTTGGCATGGATTTGTGGAGGGCACTAAAGTTTGTCTAGTAAAAGTTGATCAAGCCTTTGCTACTGGGGTTCCATGACTTTGGAATTCCCTGCCTGAGGATCTCAGAGAGCTCTCTAACCTCTTTTAGAGCTCTCTGTATTGGTTTTTCCTTCGTTTTTCTTTTTCTTTTAAAATTCTTTTCAATTTCATTGTAGTTATTTAAACTTTAACTTTTCATAGCTGTTGCTTTCATTACTATTCAACACTTTGTAACTTTGTTTTGAAGAGTGTTTTATACATTTAAGTTCAACCTTTGATGGTGAGTATTATGAAGGTGGTTCTTTTTTTAACTAGGGTACATAACTATGGTAAGTTGTGCTGCAAACCTAACTTGCTCCAGAGCTAGCTATGTTCCAGATTAGAAATCAATAGATTTGAAATCATTGCTAATAAATTATTCATAAAATTGCAAAATCACTCGTAGAAGATTTCTTGGACTTCACACATCGGTGCATGGATGGATAATTTGATTGCCCTACATGGATTAGTAGAGCAGTCCATGTCTGTTATATGCTGCCAACCCCAACATCACTCATATCACATCTCATTTTTATTTCTTCACCTGCATGAAAAATAGTACTTTTGTGCGTTGGACACTGACACAAAAAATCTAAATTGCTTTGGAATAATCTGTAAGTAAAGATCAATGTTGTTGTGATAGAAGCCACAGAGAAATATGAAAAAAGGTTTATTTTTTCAGTGTTGACCTCTCAGAACATCCAAGCTGCATCTAATATTTTCAAGATAAACTGTGCATGTGTCTATTTTGATATTATCACATAGTTAATTTCATAGAAGCACAATATCCTTAGGGTGGAAAAAAAATCAGATAAAGCAGAGGACACGGAGACGATAACCAGCCCTGTGAATAAACAGTTACAGACATGACCTCACTTCCAGAAGAAAGTTAGAGCAGATTTACGACGCTGGCTTTGAATGAGCAATGAATGATTTCTAACTGGAAGACATTTAACAAATAGTTCAAAGAGGAGTACGAATTAGCTTGATGACGACAGAATAATTAAAGGACTCTGGTTTAGTCTGTACAGCGTTGCATTGGACAGGATTTTTGTCTACTAAGATGGTCACTGAGACATTGAGTCATGTTGTAGCTTTGCATGTTTCACTATCTACATGATGCATCTTCTCCTCCTCCTTCCTCTCTTTACTTTCATGTATCCTTAAATTCTGCTCTGTTCACTCATGATGCTAAGCCAGGGGTGGGCAATTCCAGGCCTCAAGGGCCGGTGTCCTGCAGGTTTTAGATCTCACCTTGGGTCAACACACCTGAATCACATGATTAGTTCGTTACCAGGCCTCTGGAGAACTGCAGGAGCTAATTTAGCCATTTAAATCAGCTGTGTTGGTTCAAGGACACATCTAAAACCTGCAGGGACACCGGCCCTCGAGGCTTGGAGTTGCCCACCCCTGTGCTAAGCCCATCCCTTGAACACAGGGTTGTTTTGAACATGCAATAGCTCACTTAATGTTTAAAATCCTCCACAGTAAATGAGCAATGCCAAGGAGGATGATCTTCTGAAGCTCTTGTATTTATGTTATTATATTAAGATATTTTGCTGGGACTTTGTTGGTGTGGTCTTCCACCCTTTATTAATCAAACCTAAAGCAAAAATTGAGAAACCTGAATGGCATAACTCGAGAACGAAGCAACGTAGGAGCTTGATGCCGTGTATCTACTAAAAAGTTTAAATCTCAGTGACCTTGACCTCAAGGTTAGAGGTCAAGTTTTCTGAAAAAAAAATCTTCTGAATGCAATAACTTGTGAACATACTTTGAAAAGAGATTCTTTGCTCCTTAACTCATTTGTTGTCTTGTTCACGTTGGGTATATTTAGTAGAAGAGAAGCTTTGATTTGTTATCAGTACCTGGATTTCTGGTCCAGTTATTTTTCTCGGATGTCTTTAGTTAAGACATAAAAGGTCATGTTATTTTAGGTGAAGCATTTTACTCGCTGCACAGCTGTGAATCCACTCAGCAGGAGAAGACTGAAGATGTGCCAATGTGACAGGATTTTTTTTCTACTCTTTTATATTTCACAAAATAGAGTCAAAATTTTACTCTGAAAAGAACGTAATTAATTTGTAGTGATGCAAATTGTGTTTTTCTTCCCACAGCACCTCTGTTTTGTTAGATAAAACCTTTTTAAAACTTTTGAGTGGATTTTCAAATTTTTAGAAGCTCTCCTGTCAGTTTTTTTTTTTTTATATTTTTATTTCAGTTACTCAAAAAACTGAGCCAATATTTGTAACTGTGATGATAGAAGACAGCTTCTTGTTTTACTTCCTACTGCTTTTCTTTCGGTTTATTCATCAGGCTAAATACACATTTCAACTAAAACGTCCCACTTCATTTAATTTATTTTTTTTAACTGTGTCCACAGTAAATAAGTATTCCAAAAAGAGGATGATCCAGCTTTATCAGTGCAAGTATCATCATTTTCTCCTACTCATACCTGACAGTGAATCATCCGACACATATTACAAGTCCATGATGTGTTGCTTCCAGATTTAGGTCCTCATTCTTCATTCCAATCTTAGAAAATTACTTAACCAGCCTTTACAGTGAATCGGGTCTATATTTGCTTTTGAGCATGTTGTTTGACAATGTTCCTCCTCTTCAAATCTATAAATGCTACCCTGCTGGATCCCTTTTACAACCATCCCTCTTTTAATTAACACCAATATGTGATGCCTCAAAGGAGTTCATCTCTGTTTTTATAAAAGAAATTCTCATCATATATTCATCACAACTTGCACCGTATCCCCTGATTTTTATTACCTAATTAAAACAAAACAAATCCTGCATACCCTTTGTCCTTTTGTTTGCAACTGAATGGTTTTCAGCTGAACTTTGAGGCCTACAAGAGCTTCACTCCAATCTGCTGAAGGCATGTGGCGTTAATGTGTTTGACGGCTCCTGGATCAATGAAAGTCGGGCCTCTCACCCTCCTCTTGCTGTGTCTTTTGGAGCTAACTGAGAGATCCAGCATGGAAAACAATGGAGTCACAGTTTGGATAAGAGTAGAGCAGAAGAAACCTCAAATTCAAAAAAAAAGAAGAAAGCATCAGTCCTCACTTAGAGGAAGCGCAAGTAGTGACTGACTCGACCAACATAAAAATAATCTAGGTTAGGACATACGAATAAGTAAATTTAGGAAAGTGATTACAGTTGTTTTGACACTGCACGCACAGCACTGGAAACTACAGCAAGTTGAATGACAGTTGCGATTGTTTAGTGTGAATCATGCAGTTCTTTCCTGCATGACTGTAACACTGCTGGAAGTAGTGATGGCCCGCTTGAAGCTGACGCTCCGGAGCGTGTGTCGAAAAAAACAACACACTGGTTCAGAAGCACTGTGTCGAGGCTTGCTTCGTTTGGCAAAAGTCACGTGACCAGTGACGTCCGAAGCTTCATTACGCACGTAACTGCTTCGGTACCTGATTCAAACGGATATAAGGAAGTGAATCATCCACGGGATTCGTGGAGTGTGTTGATGGTGACAGATAGCGACGAGGTGATCATTCCACTGACAGATATGGAGCCAGCGAGGAAGAGAGGACGTTCTGGCGTGTGGGAATATTGAGTTGATTTTGCTCAATTCATTTTATCTGCCGAAGTGAAAAACTTGAAATGTCCAAAATCATGTTTTCATAATGTAAATATCATCACAGCATATGACTTTAGGAACACTTCCATGTGAATTAAAGCTAATGAAGACTACAAAAATGTATTTGACACTATACGTACATTACATTGCTACAGTTTAGAAAATCATTTTGTTTATTGTTTTTAGGTGATAGTCTGCAGGACCCAGGAATACCTGCATATCTACCAGCTTGCAGTGTAGTTCCTGCACTCCACAGCCTCTTCTGTTCCATGCAAGTGGATTTTCTCCAGGGCAGGAGAAACTATTTCTAAGAAAAGAAACAGACTCAGCCAGCGCACAGTAACACTAATCCTCTTGTTAACTGTAAATAACAAAAGGGCTACCTTACATTGATCATGTTTTTACTTTGCAAGTTCTTGATTAGGGGTGGGTTTTGATTATCGCTTTTCTGATTACAATCCATGCTAAATTGAATAAAGTGATATTGATTCATTACAATCCTGTGTCGATTTGTAAATTAACGTTATTATGCCTGAAACGCCAGCATCTCAGGTTAAACCTCACAACATGTCGTCAAACACCATACAGCTAAAACAGTAACTGGGAGCAGGTTTACGGATTCTGCATACAAACGTGAACACAGAGCGCGGACCCGACGCGTCAGAATCAGATTTTGGTGTGTCGTCAGGTCCGCGCTGTTTGCCTCTTTTTTCTTCGCTGGCTTCTGCAGCTGCAGGTTTCATAACTCTCTGTTTACATCTCTAATTAAGTCTCACATGTGTCAGCTTTCTTTTAATAGACACGAAATTATGGATATATACTGTTAAATGATCAGAATTGTAATATTTCTGACTGAGGCAAAACTTTCCAGATTCCAATCAAATTGAATCGGATCCTGTATCGAATCAAAAGGATTCTACAAATCAGTGACGATGCAGCCGTACTCAGCTCCCTAAGCATTTTTCCCTTTCCAGTTCACAATCAATCCCACCCCTAGGTCAAAAATATGTATAGGAATTGGCCTAATCTAATATTTTGTATGAACCTGTCCAGCTGTCCAGTGATTAAACGACAAGTAGATGGAGGCAGGACTTCACAGCAGGGGCATACTCCATAATGTGCTGTGCATTATCATATGTATATTATATATATTGCTCACTTATTGTATTTACCAACATCAAGGAGTTATGAGCAAAGAAAGGCCACACCATAGTGCATGTTTAAATAGGGAAAGTTTATTGATCAAAATGTATTACGCAGATACGCATTACATTTTTTTCAGCCCCCCAATCGAGAAAACAAAACCAATTACATGTTCAAAGCAACGGAACGGTGGCCCAATATCAGAGAGAACTCCACTCTTGAGTGAGCAGTGATAATTGAGCAGTCCGTTTTATTTTGCAGATTCAAGCTGCTCTTCAAAATTTTCACCACCAGATGTCACCGGAGAGGACTGTGTTGAAAAGCTTCGAGTAATGAACCGTTTTTCAATACAAGCTTCAGTGCTTCGGAAAGCTTCATTTGGCCATCACTAGCTGGAAGTGTAGTACAGCTCTGTCTCCTTGTGCCTTCATTTACAACAACAGTTCACACTCCAGCGTGAGTGTTCATATGCTCAGGCACTCTGGCACGGCCGCACGCACTCAGTGTCAGGTCGCTCAGTCATCTGATGGTTTCTACCACACCGGCCACCATGAGTGCTTACCGGGGGTTCTAGCATGCTGCTGCATAAATAGGAGAGACTGATTAAACAATGTGCCACAGCTGTGCCACTCAGTCTCTGATTGGCACTGAGCTCTGAATCTGAATCTACTCCCCACAGCTGAGCCAAAACCACACCCCACCACCACAGCAATAGCAAAACCACATTTTTGAGAAAACTAACAAGCACATTCCTAAAAGAAATTCTGTTTCGTGGAACAGCTGAACTCTTTTTTTCTCCTTCACAGCAGGCGTTGGGCCCCGAACATTTGGTGTACACCGTGTAATATACAGTACTCACAAAGGTTTTTTGGTTTTTAAAGGAAGACTATTAAAATCCCATGTGAGTGTTTCTCAAAAAGCAATGAGATGCATGAATTTATGTTAATGGTAAACACTCGTTCGTAGTATTTTCTACTTGACTGAGGCATTCAAACTGCTTTATACAACAGTCCTCATTCAAGCATTTGTTTTTCTTCTTTCTGCTTCACATTCACAGTCCAATAAACAATTCAGAAAAAAACCTGAGGGTTGCACGCTAACGATACTTTACTTTGGCATGCAGACTGGGACAGCCAGGGACTAAACCACCAACCTTCCAATTAGTGGATGACGTGCGCTACCTCCTGAGCTACAGCCACCCCTGTGTGTTAATGAGACAGAGAAAGGGAATAATTGACAAAAGAAATTTACACTTTTTGCATTTACTTCAGGGCATCAGTAGAAATAATAATAATTTTACACTAAATGATAAACCCTATAGTCTGTGTAAGTGAAGTATATTTAAAGTTTTGTACACGGTATGTGAGTGCAAATTGTCATTTGAGTAAAGCCTGCTAATCTGTCCAGTGTTTATTCAAATGGTAACCCTGGACCAGAATATATATTTCTGTTCAGAAGACTTCAAGATTTTGGCAGACAGCGTGCAATACCCAAGAAATGCTTGATTCTAATTAAAGTTTGCTTTTATTTATTTTGGACATATAATACAAGTCGGGATTTTTTTTTTCCCCCTTTGCATTCATTCAAAAGAAATGAAAAACCAAAAATCAGTGGATGCTTATATTTCTTAAAACTCTACTTCAGCTTTTATATCATAGATGTAACCCCCAAATACCCATATTATGTTTTTTTCTTTCTGAGTGGATCCATTTGTTCCAGATTATAGTAGCTAGTCAGTATGTCATGGTGCTGTAAAATGCAAAAAAAAAAAAAAATCAAAGCCAACAAACATATTTCTGTATTTTTTATTAGAACAATTAAAATGAAAAAAAAATGACAATCCATCTGTGTCAAAAAGCAATAAACAATATTTCATTTTAAAAATAATGCACAGATACAGAAGCAAAGCTGAGAGCTGCGAGGTCATTACACACTTGAAAGCACAGAGGAGAGTTTAAGGTAGAAAGTAAAAAGCAATAAATCAAAGCATCAGGCCTGAAGCAACTAAAGTTATAAGAAGGCGTTCCAGGAAAGTTTTTAGCAGGCTCCCAAAGCAAGAAGCTGTGTTTGGGATGTACATGCATGTACTTGCTCTCTGGGTCCATCAAATTCACCTGTGTCCCACCTCTGGTCCAGATAGAACTGGTTTCTCGGGGCATGAGGCGTTCAAGGGCTGAACTACAGGAACGCATTGGGACTGTGCATTCATGTCCATCTGCATGCTTTTGTGCGTGTTAGCCTGTTTACTTCTTGTGGTAGTTGTCTGCATAAGCTCTGTGATCCTCCTGCCCGGGATACTGGTCTCCATAGCGCCTCAGTATGTCCTGGAGGCTGGGCATGCCTTGTGAGAGAGGCTGGTAGGGTGTGTGAGATTCCTCCTGGCCGCTCTGGTAGGGCTCTGCTTCATACTGGTCCTGATTAACCTGCTCTCTCTCGGCTGCCGTCTGGCTGTGGTCCTCTGCAGCATGACGTTCAGGCTGGCTTTGAGGCTGCTCGGTCTCATAGCGACGCAGGCGGCAGTCACGGTCATACTCGGGGTCACAGTGTGGGTTTACAGGCTCCAGGACGCCGTTGCGGGTGCCGTCAGAATTCAGGTGGGGCTCATAGGCCTCAGCAGGGTAAGGGATGCGACGTTGAACTCCAGAGCGAGGTGCGCTGGGCTTCACGGGATAGCATTCACGGTCATAGCCAATGAAACAGTCGTAGCCCTCCTTGGTTTTGCCTGGGGGACCCAGAGGGTGGCGTTCCTCCTGGGCAGGTTCCTCATAACTGGGATAGGAATAAGGGTGCTGCTGCCTGGGGGAGGGAGGGGTGTGCAGGTGCATAGCGCCTGCTGCATCACGCATAGTAGAGTAAGGATCGTTGGAGTTTGACTCAGAAGCAGCCCCCATACGTGGAGCATATGGGTCATTAGTGTGAGCTTGGGCCATGTATTGGCGCAGTACAGCAAAGAGATCAGTAGCTGGAGGAGAAGTTGGGGCACTGGCCTGGCGATACATAGCATAAGGATCAGTGACTCTGTTAACATTAGAATAAGAATCCCTATACATGGAATAGGGGTCATACTGCTCAGCAGGAGGGGCAGCACGGATGGCAGCGGCCTGATCTCTCTCGTTACTTTTGTATGATTCTGGAGAAGTGGAAAATCTGGTGGCGGTAAGAGGGTTGCAACCGTCTTCAAAAAGAGGATTGCAGGATCCTGGTGCAGCTTGGGGAGCCTGGAGGGATAGAGTAAAATTAAAATACAGTAATGCAGAAAGCTGTTGAAGGAAATTAGTATGACGAATAAGACGTACCGTACTGGAGGCAGAATAGGCATTCATGTAGAGACCAGCAGGAGCTTTCTGTAACATTTTGCAGGCAGGATCTTTCTTGGGGTCACAGCCAAGGTGGGCATATGATGGACGGGACCCACCAGAATACCCATAAGCAGCTTTCAGATGGTACTGCAGACACTCCACATCATCAGAGCCACAGATCCGCAGCAACTCTACCTTCTGCTCCTGAAGCACGAGAAACAAGGATCCATATTATGAGATGGGTGCAAATTTTTTCTCATCGAAAACATTTGTAAGCAATTAAATTATTGCTCCTGCTGAATGCATCCATCTTGGGCAACAATTATAGATATAGGTTTGCAAATCTTACCCATGGGAGCTTTCAGATGCACCACTGCCCAGCAGTCTAAGGTTCTATTAACTAATAATAACATAAGTTTCAACAAGAACTCTAAATTCTAAATAAAGAACTCTAAAAACTCTCCAAATTACCTTAAATTTAAACAATAATCAGTTTTTCAGTTGTAAACAGTTTGAAAAATTGTGATATTTTGTATGCCATGATACAAAACGTGCAATGAATAATTAATTAATTAAAATACAGTAAATATACATGTATACTATGCACAAAAAATACTATAGCATACCATGGTCAGGAAAGGCATCGTGGACGGCGAGTAGTAGTAGTACCCTGACTGAGGGTCCTTGGCTGGAGCAGGAGAGTGGACGTACTGAGGAGCAGGGGTGGCAGCCGGGAGCACCAATGGCTTGTAAGGGCTCTTTCCCTGGACTAAAGCCATGTACATGCAGTAGGGGTCCTTGGTGGGGTCACAGGTTTTTACTGGGGCAGGTTTGGGGGGTTCCGCTTTAGGACTGGCCCTGCTGGTGTAGGAAGCCACGCAGTTGGGGTCTTCAGTATCGGAGCAGGATTTATAAACATCTCCCAGGTGTCTCAAGTAGGCCTTGTAGGAGCGACGTCCCTCAGCACGGTTCTTGTTCTGGAGGTAGGCGAGGAAGATGCGATCCATCTCCTGAATCTGAAGGGAGTAAGGGTTTATTGTTTTTTCACTGATCGGATGACATGTAACATCAATAAAAGTAAAAGGCTTCTCAGAGAACCACCACTCTCTGAACATCCAGTTTTACAGGGAGGCGCTCAGAAAGAAACTATCTCTGGCCGAAATGATAAACTCTGTGTGGTCAACATTTGTACTCTGGCAATTTTAATTATGGTTTTTTAATATAAGAGTATGAGACTGTAAAACAGCAGTAATAACCGGCTTCTTCCTATTCATAAACACGATTGTCCTCCTAGCCTCTGTTTTTGAAAACTGGTGCTATCAAGGAAGTAACTGACCAATCAGCATGCATTAGCAGAACGCTAGCTTTTTGTTGGTAACCCTGTTTTATTGATTATAATGTTGACATGTAAGAGAAATGTAATTTTTGTTTGTTTCTTTTGTTTTATTGTGTTTTGTAGCAGGTGTGAATCTTTAGTTTAGCTGTTTAGGTGAACTGAACCTTCTGGTGAAAGAAGCTGGACAGGCCTGTGTAGATCTGGTGCCTGCTGCAGAGTCCTTTGAAAGGACATTTGGTTGTGTGTGTTTAATTCCTGTTTGATAAAACTCACTCCGTCAACTTTTCCCAGCAGAAATTCACGCAACTTTTCAAACTACTCCTGATTTTACTGGCTCATTAACTTTATATGTGAGAGTTGTTAGTGATATATTCAGGTTTAGGATGATAATAATATTTGCGACTTCTTAGTGACTCCACTCATTTTTCCTGAATCCAAATTCCGAGTCCTTCCTTGCCCCCTTGTCATGTCTAAAAAACAAGGGCAGCAACAATAAATCAAAGCAGTGAAGCTGAAAGGAACCAAAAACTGTGCTAAAAGGTGCTAAAACAGTAGAGATCAGATTTAATTTATGGTTTGGTCACTGCAAAAGACTCAAGTAATACCTATAATACCTCACATTTGATACATACAGTTTTTGTGAGTTATGGCAACTTCTACATCATCAACATGATTATTTCCCCCACAAAAAACCTAAATAAACTGCACAACACATTTTTAAGCAATACATTGCAAAATAAATGCCAGATTTGGCAAATACAATACAAATAAGTTGGCATGTACATTAATATATTAAAAATCCATTTTAATTATTTCATGGTTCAGGCTTTAAAGGGTTAATATAAAAGCATTAATTAGAGCAGCTTTAAATATAAGAGAACCAATCATCTCATTAACAACTTGTCAATACTAAAGAGTTTTGTTTCATATTGAACAGCTGAAGTGTTACATGGAAACTTTCATTTCATGACACCGTTAATGTCGAAAACAAAGCGTTCACTCACTGCCTCCTGGTTGCCGTTGTCAGTAAAGTACTTGTACCATGCCCAGAAGTCAGAGTGCTGTTTGTACCAGCTGATGTTCCTGCGGTTGCGGATCAGCCTCCTGTGTGCTGCTGCAGCAGCCGCCTTCTCCTGGATGCTTTCCCCCGCTGAGGGCAGGAGATGAGGGGAAAAAGCAAAGACACGGCTGATCCAAAGGCTTCCACGCTGACATCATATTCAAGGACTTTCTAGTGACTTTTAAAGTTTCCAACAAAACATTCAAGGACTCAAACCCCTTTTTTTTGTATTCGCTAGAAAACGGCTTCCATCTCACATTAGCTCTCAATCACAGGGTCAAGAGTTGAAGCTACACAGAAGCCAGGTGAGGTGGAAGTCATAAATCTGTGTTTACTTTCCAATCACAAACCTCTTCCATGGACAAACTTTTCAAAAACTCGGTCACCGTGCACTCTTTAGAAACAAACACACATGTTGAAGTATCTTTAAAGGTAAAAACCACATACTTACCATCTCCTCTGGGCTTTTGCACAATTGGTCCAGCAGACAAGAATGCTGCAAACAGAGAAAAGCAAAAACAGATGTTGCTGAAGTCAAAATTGCTGATTCTTTCTAATCTAATTTGTCTGTAATATCCAAGCGATAACATGACATTAAACCTCAAATGCTTACGGGCTGATAGTTTTCATTAAATAGGGCTGGGGTAATTGGCACTGCCTGAAGCACTGGTTACTGCAGTTCTTTGTAGATTTTTATAGGGGTGCTTGTAACACGAAGCCCCACGCTGTGCTTTCAAAGGGCCGTGTGTATCTGTATGCACATACATGCACACGTGTGCACAGTTTGAAGTCGAAGGAACAGCAGATTCAGATTCAGCTCTGCTCCGGGTTCCTTTCATCTCCGCAGGGAGAAGGTGTTAGTCCCTCACAGAAGGGGAGGAAGAGGAGAAGGAGGAAGAAGAAGAGAGGAACAGATGACAGCCTTAAAAAGATCCACAGGGGATAAATTAGGGTTATGTGCCGTGTGTTTTAAGTGGAAAAAAACATTAATCTCTTGATTTTTCTTCTTCTTTTCTTCTTTTTTAATGTTGGGATTGGAAGAATGGATATGCACTGTCACCTGTGAGGTTAAACTAAAGGTATGGATCCTAAAGTTAAAGGAGAAGGTGGGAAGGTGACCCATGGTGATGTTTAGGAGGAGGAGGAGGAGGAGGAGGGTGGGCTGAATGATGCTGCCTCAGTATATCCACTCTATTTCTCTCTTTCTTTCTTTTAACAAGCCTGTAAAAAATGGCAGGCACATCTGGAAACAGCAGCACTTTAAGAGGGCATAGAGGAGGTGATGCTGACAGGTAATAATTTTTTTACTGATCAAAGTAACTCCTCCTCTTCCTCGTTACTGTATTTTTTCCCCTTTATCCATCAGGGAGCGTAACTTTGAAAACCAATTTTAAAAGAAAGCATGTCAATCAAGAAGAGAGAGAACTGGAAACAGGTGGTAGGGGAACAAACTGTCTCCATGTTGCAACATCGCCGGTGATATATGAGCATCACAGGCATGTTATAGAGCCGCGTGATGATATATGTGAAACCCAGTTCTCATGAACTCATCAGATGTACTGCAACTAAACTTTAGCTTTAACAAACTGAACCTTGAAATGAAGCAATAGCTCAAGGCAAATGCATTTTAAGGAGGCTCGAACAATCAAAGGAAAGTTGGAAAAATAAGCTGCTAAACTGATCCACAAAATCAAAAATGTTGTAAGTCTAAAAGCTAGATCCTCTGGCTCTGAATAGCTTTATTAGTATCACACTGATCTATAGCCAGCTGTGTGTTTTTTAATAGTTTAAAATAACTGCATGTCAACCTAAATGCAAAAGATAAAAGCTCTGATTCATGAATATTTAATTTTTTTAAAAACAGACAAAGAAAGAAAGTCACTCATCACTGCTGTGTCCCTGCTAACATTAAGAAATAATGGCTGACATTCGTCATCAATGTGGACTTGAATGACTCATTCTTACCCACAGTAAAGTCTACCCTTCACCTCACGATTTACTCTTCAATCATTCAGTTTTTCAACTCGTAAAACTGGAAACATGCTTTTATGTCATCATTGTTCTTTTGTTCTACCCATCAGTCGGGACATGAATGGACTCTTATTTGCTCAAGGACTGTATTTAAGAACAGACTTGCAGTGCGAGAAGTGAGCATTCACCGGAAACTGCAGTCTTTCAGGGATGTTTTTTCACTTTAAATGGCAGCATCTCAGCACTGAAGACTTTTGGGGAGTGTGCTTATCTTTCAGAGTATCCACGTGTCATAGAGGCACCGTGTTTTACAGGTAACTTTGCTTTAAAGTGGAGCTAGAAAAGTAGTTGAAAGTTGCTGAGGCCTGTTTGAATAAGATGAGTTTAGACAGATTTTTAATTAGTTATAGCTTTGTATACACTGAAGTATTAGATAAGAGTGTAAGATATTAATAAATTTTGTTCTGATGAAAGATACGATGGGTTGCTGGTTTTGGAGTGTGAGGTTTTAGTGCTTTTGTGCCTTTAATACAATTTCAAAGTGATTATCTTTAGGTTTGGGGTTGCATCTAAGATATCTGATGACATTATCTCAGACTTTGTTGGAGGCACTTAGAAACAAAACCCTCAAGTTTGATTAAGAAAATATTTGTTGCAGACCTACCAAAAACCCAAGCAATGTATATAATATAAATAAAAGAAAAAGCTCCATCTTTTCACCACTAACACATTTTCATTTGAGATCCTAACACTGTCACCGAGCTTGGAATGCACCCATAAAGCAGACTAACCTCCAAACTCTTGGAGATCTTGGAGCTTTGCTGTCTTGCAAATATTTTTTAATAATTCTTTAATTTATTGGGCTCCTAATTGTGCATCTTCTGATTGTGTTATTGTGATTGTTTCTTCCAATAGAGATTTCAATCTGCAGTATTATAGAATATGAATATATTTACACTGTGAGATTACTAATCAACATTATAATTTAGCTACCTGTCATCATTTCCATAATTCGCTATAATATAATGTATAGCTGACAATCTGGCCTTGTTATCTGACGCCGTCTGTAATGTCCCATGTCTGCTGGGTACTCACCAGGCAGCAGCATCACAGCCAGCACAATGGTGATCAACACACCGGAGAAACTGGTCCGTCTTCTTTCAGCCATGACTGGACCTCAACAAAAACACAATCTTGAAAACCACTGTCACTTTGATCCTTTCTGTGCCTGTACCTGTTTGACACTTCACATGATGCAAAATCCTTTTTTTTCACATATACTTTGATCACTGGCTCCAAAAATATGGTCCAACCAGCCATAGTAGTAATATTTTAGCCACGAGTCACTATTTTTCTCACAAAGATGCATTTTAAAGCTCAAAAATAGCTTTACAAAACTTTTAAAGCTCTATCAAAAGCCTCAACAGTTGGAGAAGTGACCTCTGCCTGTGGCTTGGAATTGAACTTTTGAAACAAACATGTTGCCACAACGGCTCCTGGCTGGGTTCAACCTACTGGTTTGTCATAGTAAAACAGAACCAGGTGTTTTTCAGCAGAATTTCAGCAGAATTTTAAGCCTCGGAAAATACCTGATTCTACCAAAAGTAAACACAGACTGCACTGTTTGGTCACTTACCTGCGGTTGTTTGACTTCAGAGTTTCCTTTCAGAGGATCCAAAGTGGACTCGGATGAAGCTCAGTCCACCAGGTGTGTACGTGGGAGGTGTTTGTGTGTGTGTTAGGGACTCCTTGCCTGCCCTGCAGCTCTTCTTACAGACTGATCTGACAAAAGGATCCAGCAACGTTTTAAAGTGAGCCCATCATCTCTGACACGCACTAAAAAAGGCTCAGCATGATTACCTGAGGGGGGTCAAGGGCCACCCCAAGAAGATGCCTGATTGGCTGAAACTTTCAGCCAATTGGAGGCACTGTAATTAAAGACAGAAAAGCAGAGACGGTGGGAGAGCTCTGAGTAAAGATGAAGACGTGGAGTATTGGGTGAAAAGAAGAAACCTCAAGTTGTTAATTTAAGATACTTCACGGTTGATTGTTTAATTATATTAAATGTAAGAAATCACATCTGTTTCAGAGATGCAACAATAACTCATGTAAAGTAAAATAAAGACCACAGAGGAGGCAGAGGAAAGACACAGGGCTGTAAAATAAAGGGGCGTTGAGGTGCCACATAAGCACTTCTCAGAGACCTCAATGAGGGCCAAACCACAGCTTCTGTCTGAACACACACAACATGCAAGCACAGCTGGTCCACACATGAGGAATTTGATAATCTACAGTTTCCTCCTGAGTTTAACTGTGTTCAGGCATGCCAGCCACGTAAGACACACACAGGTACACAAACACACACACACACAATGATTTTAGTAGAAAAACGATGTATCTGAGATATATGATGCAATATCACCACATCTGACTATATAAGCCTATAATTCATTTAGGCCATTCAGTAATGTTATCAGGTTTATGTCCAGAATAGCTGCAGGGGTTTTTTATTGTTTTTGGTTCTTTTACTGAAAATATTTTTGACACTAAATGTAATTTAATTTAAAACAAATATGACTTTTAAGAGAAAATCAGTTTTAAACATTGTCTTATTCCAGAGAGAGAATATGTTTAACATTTATGGAAGTATAAGATTTTGAACACGGTGCTTAAATGACTGATTGTGAAATAGCTAAAGACTGAACTACAGTTGGAGGATTTTGAATAGCTTGAGGTGTTTTAGTTTGGTCACCATTAGAGAAAACTGCAAGTCCTTGTAGAGCAAAAGGAAGAGGCCTGCTCTTCTTTACAGCGTTGCTTCATTTTGGTTTGAGATCTGGAGTTTGACTGGACCATTGCAACACTTTTTCTTTTTTCCAAACATTCTGATGGAGATTTGCTTCTGTGCTTGGATCATTGCCCCATTGCATGGCCTAAATTGGGCCAAATGTTAGTTGTCAGACTTGTGGCCTTACTTCTGACTCTAGAACTCTTTGATATACAGAGAATTTCACCATCAGCCTAATGGGTTTAAGTTGTCCAGGTCCTTTGCCTGCAAAACAAACCCAAATCATTAGCCAACCAAAGTGCTTAACAGCTCGTATGAGGTGTTAGTGCATAACATCTCCAATGTAGTTTTGCCTGTGCAAACGGCATTGTTCCAGACTTTAAGGTTTGTTCCACTGAATTTTTGCAAACCTAAGCTGTGCTGCCATAAACAATACTTGTTCAGTCTTTATCTTACTGCACTGTCATGAAGTTTAACATTTAAAATTCTAACTGAGGCCTGCGTAGTCTGAGATGGAGCTCTTGGGTTTCTCTGAGCATTGCATTGTCTGCTGGAATGTGTACTCCTGGGAAGATTGTGACACTGACACACACCTGAATGCAAAATTTCTGATTTAAAGATGTGGTAAAGGGATAAGTGATTTATAAAGTGCATTTGATTAGCAGCACTTGGATGCTTAGTACCCTCTTAACTTTTAAAGCTGTAAGGATCAAGCTAGTTTTTCGCAGGCCTACATAGAGCCCACGTGACTGTGTCAAAAATACCACTGCGCTTCAACTGGTAATGTAACTACTCATTACAAATGTTATTTTATTGACAGTATCACCTGTGTAATTGTCCTTTTACAATAAAACACTAAATCTTACACATGCATTTACTGTATATCTCATTTATCTGCTATGCAGAAGAGCTTTCTTTTAGTAACCTTAGTGTTTGACCTGATTGGTTTTAATCTGGCGTTAAATTGTAAAATGTTTCCCATAGAAAGTTTTCCACTTGATGACCTGCTGTAGTTTGGAACTTTCCATAATCCGAGGCCTATACTAAATACAAAATCTGCCTTTAGTAAAGTAAAATTAAACTTTTTATGAAGCATTAGGTAAATACTCTTGACAGCATGCTACTTGTAAAATATAACATACAAACTTCATTATTTTCTTTATCCTGTACAGAATGTAAATCTTTCCATCCACCTGTTTTTAAAGCCTCACTACAGATTTTCAGTTTCATTAAGATTTGGAGTTTTCCTGGCCATGAATCCAAACTCTGATCTTGTGCAATTAAGTTATTGCTTTGTCTTGAGACATGTTGCTCAATCATGCTGGAAAATTCACAAATTGTCACCAAAGTACTTGGAAGAAGTTGGTTTTAGTATAGTCGGCCATTAAAAAGAGGGTGGACGAGGAGAAACATCTTTTTTCCATTTTCTCTGTTTACAGTACTTTGCTGTTCCTGCATAGTCATACCTTAATTATTGCACACTGGCTTTTTATTTCTTTCATGTTTATTTGTTCTGGAGTTTTTGGTTTTTTTTAGCATTTCCACATTTTTCCAGCCCTATTCCTGTCCCATCATGCTCCCGCTGATCATTGAGTGATCACGTTAACACATATGTAATTACGTCTGCTAACAGGTGGTTCTCAGGAGAAACAAGCCTACAATCCAGGCAGGAGCAGATTCAAACAAGACGACACCAAAACCATACTCATAATTTTCTCTTCAGCAGGAATGTAAGAGATTCTCAGAATTCAGACACCTGGTTCACCACCACTTTTTTTGTAAAAACAAAAAGGTTTTATTTCAATATTCGGCTGAGTGATTTACACGAGGGAAACTGTACAAATAAGAGACTTGTAGAGAGAATGGGGCAATTTCTTCATTCCTTTTATGTACATGTTCAGCAGCTCAAACAGGTGTCATCACTGCAGGTCATCGTCATCAAACAGATCCTCAAAATCTGCAAAAAGAAACAGGAGAACAAAGACAAGGAAAGAATTACAGAGTTTAAATCTACTTTATATATTGATCACAATTCATGCTGCTCTGTAGATACTTAAGAATTTTTTTTTTAATGCACCACCAACACAACACATACGTAAATAAATAATTATCTTATACCCCAGTGACGCAGACCTACACACTGGTTGGTGACTGCCTGGCAAACACTGGTTGTTAAGAAAAAAAAAATAGGTATTCACCAACAAGTTGATGAGCAGTTCCACAGAAGATGCTGACATATCTGCAAACACTTGCCAATTACCCACTAAGCAGTAATTGATCTGTGAGTGTGAGCAAAAAGTCTGAGTTCAAAGCAAAATTTATGTCTTCTGAAAAGAGTCGATTTCACTGACTGCTCTCTAGGTCTGTGTAACTGTGGCCTTAAAAAGACAAGGAAAACTCTTATTTACATATCTGTTCACACAACGAGGTAATAAAGTTATATGACTGGTCTGAGCATCACAGGTGGAAACATTTAATTTTTCGTGATTTCTATTTTATTATCTTGGGACATGAGTGTTGGGTAGATGGAAACCACTTAAATATACTTGGAACCCCAGAAGGAAGAGGAACAAATAATCGGCCAATGGATTGTTTTATTAATTAATGACATAATGGAAAAAAACAAAAAAAACAAGTTAATGACAAAATTTGTTAGTTGCAACCCTAGAGGTTAAAAATAAATAACAATACTACTAAAAAGCCAGTATTTTCACATCTGGAGAACGCATGGTGTCTAAACCACTACAGATGACTTCATTAGAAGACATTATGAGGTTCTTCTGAGACTTTTCCCCCACTTTGACAAAACTAACAGGCCAGTTAGCAAACTTAACAGTCTGACTGGTGTGAAAATTACTCATCACCAGAGGATCTAACTGGCTCTGACAGCTCGATATTAAAAGGTTAAAATAGCACACAAGTGATTTCTCATCCAGGGTCAATAACTGGACTTTTAACAAGACATTTAGGGAACAAAACGAGGCAGTATGTTCGCTCTAGTGTTGCCATGTGCCACTACTACTGGCCAGAAGGAGAAAGTCACCAGAAACTTATCAAGTGAATGGGGGACTGTCTATTAATATCAGTTACATTCCCTCTAATCAAGGTGGAACTTTCCTAAAACTGCCTTAGATGTGACACTATTTTACACATACATTAAGATGCAAATGCACAAATTTGAACCTGCTTACATAAGCATGAATCAAGCATTTCTTCCTTAAGTGATGAATTTTCAGTTATGACAATTATGACCATTATCCGTCTCTCTCAGTGCTCATACTGCCGCATACTAACTGCTCTTGGATGCAAAGCTGTGAGGTTTTGTTTGGTGTAAACTAGGGATGGACCGATCCGATATTACGTATCGGTCCGATACTGACCTAAATTACTGGATCGGATATCGGAGAGAAATAAAAAATGTAATCCGATCCATTAAATATCACACATAACTCAGCTCATCACCTTAGCACGTCGGACCAGTATGCGTTACTTGATAGAGCGGCTGTGGCATGCGACACCTGTCGGCGGTCTGGTTGAGCATTTGGAGCCTCGCTACCAAACCGGCATTTCATCTCTGAGAAAGTTATTCCCGCGAGAAGTAAAGCAAATGTGTAAGTTCATCTCTGAATGTTTGTAAAGCATTCCCACGTTAAGTTTAACAACCGATATATGGAGCGACTGCCTCTTCTCTCTCCCTCCCTCCCTCTCCTGCTGCTACTTCAATCATGAAACTGATCAATGATCAGCTGATCGGCTTTTCTGTTGCGACTCCCGTCTCTCTTCTTTGTTTTTGGCCCACTTTGCACTAGAGAGAGAAAGCCAGCGGCTAAACAACAGCAGCACGTTTAAGCTTGATAAGCTGTTGTTAGAACTTATTTAATATTACTTTCTACACCAGAATCCTTTTCTACGAATCTGACGGCTGGTAACTGTGCAGGGGCGGATCTAGCAAAGTTTTGCCAGGGGGCCAGGTGGGGCATTAACAGGGAAGGGGGGCACAAAGACATACTTTTCTTTCTTATTCTCATTTAAAATGTCGAGCTTTTAATAAATAATTGTCTGAATCTTACACCCAAAGCTTTAATCTGATGTAAAATGTACTTGTACTGTGTACTATTTAATTATTGTAGAAAAATAATTTGTTTCTGTGCATATTTATTTATTTATTTTACACGTGCATTAATCAATGCAATCAACTTTAATTTAAACATCACGAGGCAGAGGGTGGTTCCCTATTTTTGTTTTGCTTTGAGTTGGCAACCCTATTAGTTAGGTTGTTTAATATTTCTTCTAAGTACTCTTTAAAATACCAGAATAGGGAGGATGGTGTAGGGTTCAAGTTTATTAGCTCAGTATTGATGAACTATGAAATATTTTGGGTGCAGCGTATTTTTTTTGCATACAGGTTTAACAGAATAGCTTTAGTGTTTTTTTTTTCTTGAGTATGAACTTATACAAAATGCAGCAAGATATTAAAAAAACAGTTTTGTTGAATAAAACATACACTATATCAGATTCATATCGGTATTGGCAGATATCCAAATTTATGATATCGGCATCGGACATAAAAAAAAGTGGTATCGTGTTATCTCTAGTCTAAACTGCACTCTGACCTTCCAAGTTTTTAAGAAATCTGCACCAACATAGTGAGACAGAAAATACCGATACAACTGTGCAACCACTTATGCCGGTCATATGTAAGAAGGTTTGCAGACTAAATTTAATTTGTCAAAATATCCAAAGGGTGGCTATGATTTGCAACAGCAGGCTTGAGAAACTGTTTGACGAAGTGAACATTCTTCAGTCTTCAGTAATGAGGGACAGTTTGCCCTCGGCTACCTGTAATGACTTTCAGTGGTGTAAAAATATGGCATAAAAGCCAAAGCTTCCTTGACACACCTCACTTTCACAATCTGTCTTCAAAAGAAAAAAAAAATCTCATGTTTCACACTGTTGCATTGACCTTATACCACACTTACAGAGCCCTGTCTCTGAAATAAACCAGCAGTTCTGCATGGTCATCCAGCTTCTATAAACAGATAGAGCCAGTATTCACTGACCATAAGAGTAAAGTGAAATCTCCAGAACAATGGCCTCATTTTTAATTAGCATGATGTGACTTGGCTCGATTTGACTCGGATATTAGGGTTTTCCATATTGGGGACAATACCTGGTACCAGGTAGAGCAGGGCAATAGGACCAAAAATATTTATCACGATATACATTTGAAAATTTGCGATAACAATATAACTGACGGTATAATTGACACTAAACAAAATACTTTACAACTCCAGCAAAGTCGTACTAAAACATTTGACAGATTTTCGAGCGCCGTGTACGACATAAAATCATTTCGAGGTCAGTAAACACAACCAGAGTTCATACATAAGGCACACAGGATTATAAGGGGCACTGTTGATTTTCAGAAAAATCAAAGGATTGATTTTAAGTGTGCTGTATTTTCAAAAAACACGGTAATAACGACGGCCCGCTAGCATGCTCTACCAAAAATAGTGCTTTGTTGTGTATCTGACGGACAAAAGCTAAACCAGTTCCACATCACTGAAGTTGCAGCATTTTTACAAACCAATTCTGGTTCATCCGTTTCATTCAACGATCCGCTTTCGCCCTTCTCATTCTCCGTTGCCGCCTTGCTTTTTCTGCAATGTGCGTATGAAAACAAAGGCACTGTGCATGCACGTTTTACCCATATTATTGTTGCCCAACATTATAACGGTATTACCATGAACGGTATGATATGGCCCAGTCCTAGTACCAGGTACTTTTTAATACCCAGTAGGCAGGGATTCCAAGCAGACTGAGCTAAACCAAAAATGTGACGTCAACAAACTGCATGCTACTGATTAGCCAGGGAGTGATATCACTGATTCAGTCATGTCAGTGACTCATTCACAAAAATTAAATTCAATATCCCTGGCAACAAGGAACGGTTACACACAGAGCAACACCATGGCCCAGTGACGAGGTGCAGAGACTTACAGTCAGTTTAGCACCAGAGATAACATTAACTTGATATCCTCTGTTGTTGTTGTGTTTGTGTCACGTACAAATTACATCACAGGACTTTTGAGCTACATTGCTATAATGACTTCACCCACACTGAGATGGTACCCAAATTTAATGGAAAACATCCGAAACTGACTAGAGTCAAATCAAGTCAAGCCAAACAAAGTAGGTTATAGTGAAAAAGAGGCAAAAGAGTCAACTACAACTACCTGAAAAGAGGTTCTGGCTCCAAACCAAACTTTTATGTCAAAGTGTGAACAGCAAGTTATAGCGGAGCTTAAAGGTGTTAATGCTGCAATGGGCTTCAAAATACAACGACTAAGGCCTCTATTACATATGCATAAGACGTAACATAACTGCACTCACCCTGTCACGTTTAAATGTGATCTGGGGACCTTTGCCTTCTTCAAGTCAGCACAACCCCTTCTTTAATTACAGGAAAAAACTAACAACTTTAAAAAAAGAGCTTTAAAATATGATGATATCTATAGTTTTACAATACTCTTAAGTACAGAGCTTATTAGGTAGAGGGGAACCAGTTCTAGCAGTGTTAACGACCCAGGTGATGAGTGCCGATGTGTGTGTGCAGCTGACTGGCGAGGTGTCCCGCTGAGTTTCGGTCTGACAGCAGCTATAAACTCATTTTACCATCCTCTTTCTCTCTCATTTCCCTCACGCTCTCTTTTTAACAATCAGCTCTTTTCTATCTAGGTCATGTGCTGCTGAGCCAAAAATTGTTCCACCGGCAGCCAGCACAAAACAGATTTGCTCGGTGTTTTATAGTGTGTCTTCTGCGTCTGTGTTTGCACATAAACTGGTGTTTACAGGGGAACAATGGGATTGCTGAGGGTTAATGTGAGAAGATAACATGGTTAAAGGAAGAAAATGGGTAACAGGTTTAAGGCTTTCTCAGCCACAGCCTTTCAAATTACTGAAATAATATACTGGAACATATAGGGTTTATTTCACGTCTTTGAAAGTTTATTTGCTGACTTTTTATGTTTGTTTGAGTTGTTCATATTTACACCTTACGTTACACTTTTAATGTATTTTAAACTTTAAATGAAGGTTTTGGAAAGGCAAAATGTCTGCTTGTCCTATTAGAAATCTAGATGTTTACCAGTTTTCTGTTATTGCCTTGAACATTAAAGAACCTTCCTCTCTGCATGCAAACACAATCTTGCTTAAACTAGGCAAATTTACAAACTGGGGACTCTTAAATGGGTTTTTACTTGTTAACATCACACGTTTTTCTATTAGATGTGATCAATAAATAGAGAAAGGAGCATGCCGTTGCTTATTTTTGGAATGTTATACCATGTGTTTTAATCACATTTGTTTGCCTCATGAGACAAATTAAGGAATCGTAGCTTAGCCGTGCCATATGAAAACAAGATTTATGTTTAATTCCAGCTCGACTCTGTAAGCCCTAACCTCATTAAATTGAATCAGTGAAGTAAATTTAATCCTCATCAAATTTAATAATTTGGGAAGAGATGCAGAAACCTGTCCCTTACCATTAAAGAAATCGGAGTGCACAGCTTTTTCATTAGCTGCCAGGTCCATGAGCAGACCGCTGCTGCCTCCTGCCTGCAAACACACAACAGTGCAACCAGTCATACCACATGAGAAAGATCTACATGTACACAAACTGCTACACTTACTGCATCACAGCAGTGTATGCTATGGAAATTTCCTCCAAAATCCACAGGTTAAAAGTTCAGGTCTTAGAATTTCAACTTACCAACTCAAACTTCTGAGAAATAAACTCAAAATTGAGAAAATAACTTGAAACTTCAGTTATTAAGTTGAAATTCTGAGATAATAACCTGAAAATTTGAATGTTGCAAATGGATGGGATTTTTTTCTTCCAAGTGAAAACAAAAGCAATTAACATTAACAATTTAGCCAGAGCTTACTTAGAGCTTTTAACTAATATCCAGCACAAAGATTTAATGTTACACAACAAAAAAATAAACACTCAATTATATTTAAAACTAAAGATAACAGGCCCAATATAAAGTGAGATAAGACAAATCTTATCTATGCCAAAGTTGTAAAATACCCTTGTTATAGCAATTAAAACTAATTAAAAACAACAACAACAATATTTTAGGACTGAAGTCTCAGCTGTCAGAGGGCAAGAGGCGGCTTATACCCAGCACAGATCACCAGACAGTCTCACTCTTACGTTAGTTTAAAATCTCCAGTTAACCTAACACACGTCTTTAGGATGTGGGAGGAAGTTGGAATAACAAGAGAGAAACTCTCCATTTAAAAAAACAAAACATATGAAAGCTGGAGCCTATCCCAGCAATCGTAGGGTGAGAGACGGGGTACACCATGGGCAGGCTGACAGTCAATAGCAGGGCTAACACATAGAAAAAGATAACTTCCTACTGACACTAATGGGCAATTTAGAATCATCAGTTAACCTAACCCCATTAACTATATGTCTGTGGACGGTGGGGGAAGCCGGAGTACCCGGGAAAGCCCACGCAAACACGGGGTTAACATGAAAACTCCACACAGAAAGATGGTGAACTCAAAATCATACTTCTTGCTGAGGCAACAGCATAGACATGCACGCATTTAACGGGATGAGCTGAGGTGTTCCTATCAAGAACACTGAATAACCCAAAATGTAACGTATTAACGCAGTTAAATGTAAAAAAACAACAACAACCCCAAAACAAAAACAAAAAACAAACAAGCTAGGCGATTATATTAATCGCTTCCGTTTCATGTCATTTTAAACATATGGAGCTAGTTAGCGTTAGCACATCTAGACGCCGGTTAATTTAAAGCTCTAAATCTGAGAACCTACCTCGTCCAGGTCCACATAGGGACCAGCTCCTTCAGGAAACATTTCATCCACTGCAGGCTTCATGTTATTCTAAAAGCAGTTCCGCCGCAATTAGGTCAAACGGTGCGTTTGCGTTAGCAGTTATCGAGGCTTAAGTGGTGGTAAACAGAACAACCGTGTGCAACACTAATTCATGCCCGGTTTTCGCTGCTGACTAGCCGCTTTCGGTCCGCCCTCAGAAAAATATGGGTGATTATAATATTCCTCAATATGACCACGCGCAAAGCACGTTAAATCATTTCTAATAAATTAATAGATCAAATTAAAGTTCAAGTCTTTAAAGTTAAAACGGTAAGTGCGGTTTGCTCCATTTAAGTCCTGTTTTGACAGCCTGCAAAATATACTATAAATAGTGATCGCAAATTTTGAGTCTTTTTGTAAGCCTCTTGTTAAAGCAAAAATGGCAACAACAATAATAACAAATAAATAGATAATAATAATAATAATAATAATAATAATAATAATAATAATAATAATAATAATAATAATAATAGCAATAGTATAGAGAAAATACTAGATCTCTAAAGACTAAAAGAAATCTCAGACTCCATTACATATTTGAAGAATGGTTTGTTTATTTATTTGTGGCACTTTATATGACAATAAGAGGGCTATTTATGTCTAATTCTATTGTATATACGTGACTAAGCTACTAAAAAAAATCTGTGTTCCTTTTCACATCCCCCTTTTGTTTCATATTTATAATAATTTCCTTATTTCCCTTTAATAAACCCTCATGATAACATTTTTTTTCATGTCATGCTCTTATTACTTTTTCTCTTTTTTGGGTCTAGCACCTCTCTTAGTGTTCATGGCCTGCATTGGTCTCATATCCTAGAGTGTCTCCAATGGGATGGTGGGCGAAGAAGGCCCGGGCCATCTCATTGATGTAGTTGTAGGCACCGATGGATCTGAAGTACTCAATGTAGTTCCAGAAGTCAGAGGTGGTGTACGGCCAGTAGGGAACAGCTGGTGGTTCATCATAAGGCACTGAAAGACACATGGCATGTCAGAAAGGACAGGGTACATACAGTCTCAAACAGATGCTGTTACAGACCATGAAGTATCATGTTAGGGATTTACTGATGATATTTTGCAGTAAATATAGTTTTTGGTAGTAGTTCATATTCACACATTCAGAAAAGCACCAGGTGTTTTTAACTCCTGATATATCACAGGCACCGTTTCCCACATATGAAAGTGAAAAGAGAGGCAATGGCTATTTATTTTTCACAGAGAACAAAGTAGAGATGGACCGATCCGATATTACGTATCGGTATCGGTCCGATACTGACCTAAATTACTGGATCGGATATCGGAGAAAAATAAAAAATGTAATCCGATCCATTAAATATCACGAAAGCACCTCGCAAAACTTGCTGACGCTGGTAACTGTGCAGGGGCGGATCTAGCAAAGTTTAGCCAGGGAGGCCGATAGGGCATTAACAGGGAAAAGGGGGCACAAAGACATACTTTTCTTTCTTATTCTCATTTAAAATGTCGAGCTTTTGATAAATAATTATCTGACACCCAAAGTTTTAATTTGATGCAAAATGAATAGAAGTCAATTACTGTATATAGTAACTATTAAGTCTAATATATATACCCTAGTATACCCTAGGGGAGCAGCACAGCAAAGAAGGACTCATCCAGGCTGGAGAAACTGATCAGGAAGGCTAGCTCTGTGGTCGGCATGAAGCTGGACACTCTGGTGTCAGTGGCAGAGAAAAGGACATTAAAGAAACTGCTGGACATTATGAACAATGCTGGGCATCCTCTGCACACGGCCATAAACAATCAGAAGAGTCTGTTCAGTGACAGTTTGCTTCTCCCCAAGACAAGAACTAACAGACTTAAAAACTCCTTTGTCCCACACGCCATCAAACTGTTTAACTCCTCTCTGGAGGGGAAACAGGAGGACAAAGGAGGGGGGAACAACTAAGCTGTAGTGCCTCTTCACCTCACTGTACAATACCTTGTGCAATACTTTTTGTAAATAGTCAACAGTGCAATAGACTCAATACTTGAAATGTGCAATTCACTTGTATTTTTATTTTTTATTCCTATTTATTCTATTTATCCCCTTTGTATATTTTATTTATATTTGTCTCTGTATTTATATATATGTGTGTGTGTGTGTATGTATATATATATGTGTGTGTGTGTATGTATATATATATGTGTGTGTGTGTATATATATATATATATATATATATATATATATAAATTTAAAAAAAGTAACAGTCGCCCTGAGCTTCCGAGGAACTGGAATCATTACGGATGGTAGGAAAAGGCACAGTGTCAATGGAAAAAGATGAAGTGGATGTAGGATTCGTTACACTGTCATATATATATATATATATATATATATATATATATATATATATATATATAACAATTCTGTAACTGTAACTTCGGTCGTTGCTGTGCTTTTTGGAAATCGAATTTCCCAGAGGAACCCACCCGAGGGATTAATAAAGTTCTATCTTATCTTATCTTATCTTAGTAAGCTATAGTACTTTTTCCTTTGGGAAGGTACCATCTGTGCAGTCTGCAGTTTTGTTGAAGAAAGATGTTGAATCTATTTAATATTTTAATATATTGAAAAATAATTGATTTCTGTGCATTTTTTTTTCACACTGCATCAAATTAAGGTTGATTACGTCGATTAAGCATCATGAGGTGGAGCGTGAGGGGTGGTTCCCTATTTTTTATTTATTTATTTTTGTTGTTGCTAGGAGTTGGAACCCTATTAGTTAGGTTGCTTAATATTTACGCTAAGTACTCTTTAAAATACCAGAATAGGGAGGATGGTGTAGGTTTAAGTTTATTAGATTGATCAGTATTGCTGAACTATGAAATATTTTTTTTTGCATACAGGTATAACAGAATAGCTTTAGTGTAGTTGTTGTTTTAAACTTGAGTATGAACTTATACAAAATGCAGCAAGATATTTAAAAACAAACAGTTTTGTTGAAACACACTATATCGGATTCATATCGGTATCGGCAGATATCCAAATTTATGATATCGGTATCGGACATAAAAAAGTGGTATCGTGCCATCTCTAGAACAAAGTGAACCACAGCGCTGCACAGGCATTGCCTTTGTTGACTTATTTAACATATTCTATGGAAAATGTGGTTCTTACAATGCTTTCATTTCCACCAGGTATTTAGATCAGCAAAGGGTTTTGTTGCTGTCCCAACTCAATCACAGAACAATGGTATTGTATTAGGTAATCCTAAGTGTAAAAGCTTTATTTTGACAGCTAAACACTGGCAAATCATAACAACAATAGTTGCCTCATATTTTAAAGTAAAAAAAACAACAAAAAACCCTGCAACAATAGAGCAAAACCCCCAACAATTAGATGACCCCCTCTGAGCAAAAATAACAGGTGATAGTGGGAAGGGAGAACTGGTGTTTACCACTCTCAGAGAGATACAACCAACATTAGCTCATTAGAAACATCTTTATTGCATTTAAAATCATATATTTGCTCTTACTGCTAAATGCAAACGTTAATTCAGGTGTCCAGGTAGAAGCCTGTTTAAAATGAAAATTGAATGTTAGTTTGTAGAATAAATTCCTACAAGTCATGAGTTGAAGAGATTATTATAAACAAAAAAATGTGCATGTCATATCAACGCTCCTTTTAAAGGCTAAAAAGACCAAATTATTAACTAATATGATTTGTCTCTAGTATTTCTCTCTAAATAAATACCTGATCTATGCATCCTGATTTTTTTTAGCATTAAAAGTGTTCTAGTTTATTAAAGTTGCTTTAAGATTCCATTTGAAGACTGTTACCACCCCATCCACCCATTTATAAGCAAGGCTTATATCACTGTGGAGAAATTCTTTTCCTTGGTAGGGTCACAAGAGTCTCAGAGGTCACTCACCGCTGTTGGAGCCTACATGTGAGAAAATAATGACTTAGCATCTGTCATGTGAGTCAGTATTTAAGGACAAGCATAGCTGACGCGCCCTTTCTCCTTTGTATTCTTGTATTCCAACAACAGTGTGTGGGGAGGAAATTCAAATATACATGAATGGCTTTCCTTTGTGCGAATGCTCCCTGTTGACATAGTTGCTTTGAGTCGAGCTCAGTGCTATAAAAGGCTGTGGAAAAAAAACTGAATGTCTTCAAATAACCCTCATGATGAACCTGGTGTTGAGTCCACATGACTCATTTGACCAAAAGACATTGACTAATTTATGGATGACAATGCTTCCCAATATTTATTTGAAATAAAAAAAATGTAGCAGTTCATTTTCCTATTTGTAAACATTATATGCCATGTACTTGTAATGTTATCTACAGAAGAGTTGTGAAAAGTTATAGAAAACTTTTGATGCAGATATAATAATAATAATAATAATGATAGGACATATATTTCAAAGAGAATGCAGGGTTTGATTCACCGGCCGCATTTGGCTACTTCTGATGTACAGCATGTATGCAAAGTTCATTGAGCTTTTTTATATGTCTGAAGACGTCGAAAAGAAGTTTGAAAAGTTACCTCCTTCTGGGATGATCCTGGCCTCTGCAATGAGGAGATGGAGAAGGAAGGGGGGAAGGGAGAGAGGGAGAAGGGGGGGAAAAGTTAACATTTCAGGCATTCCTTGAGCACAAAGATGGGATTCAGGTCTGGAAAAGAGAGCTTTTTCCTAGGGGACTACAAATACCTGCTGCCTCCTCAAATATTATTGTTAACTATTCACACACACACACGCACAAACAGACTAAACCAGAAGGAATTCATCATGGAGACTCAGTCAGAGTCCTCTTTGTACACAAAACAAATCCTCTCCAGCAGCACTGTTACATCACATGATTTCCAGCTATTTTCACCGACATTTCTACATGTACATATATCAAACTTAGTGTTAAAACTTATTAATGTTTGCACTGCATGAATAAACTCAACTTTAGCTACAACACACCAACTCTTGAATTCAAGGGAACATATTTTCTGTGGATTAAAAAAAGAAAAACTCACCACTGAGATGACAGGCAAAGAGGCAGAAGACAATACCGAGCAACACCAGCAGCTTCATGTCGCCCTCCTAAATGAAGAAAATGCACACCAATGCTGTAGTTTGTTTGTTTTTTTGTCTATGTTGCAAAAGTGAAATCTCTTAAACAATAAATAAAGTGAATATCTTGATATATATACTAGAAATCTTCTGAAACCAGAATCAAACTCTGCAGCTGTTTACCTGTGAATAGTCTGTGAAGCCGTGCAATGAGATGCTGCTGATCTTCTGCTGGTTCACTGAGGTCTGTGGTGTGAGGGGCTCAGTGAAGGAAGAGGCAGCCGACCTCCAAAAACACACTTAAGCAAACACACACATGCAAGCACATAACCCCGCCAGGCCTTGCCCAGATTATACTGTACCCTGTGTACTCAGAGGGGAGCTGTCCTCATATTTTCACAAATATTTCTCTCAGCTGTGTACACATCGCACCTACTAAAAAAAAGAAAAAGAAGAAGTAGTTTGATTTGTTTTGAATTTCAGGCTCATTTATAGCTGTTTAATTTGGGAGGAAAGTAAAAAATTGAACACAATAGCAAGTTGGTCCTTCTGGACCACCACTGCTACTGATCGAGTCTAATAGTTAATGCTGTAAAACAGTTTTACTTCTGATAAAGTAGAGCTGAGCTGAATGGCTTTTATTATTTTTAAATGATTATTCTTTGTTTATAGAAATAAACAGACAAGCATTTTTTGATAAACAGATAAACATTTTACCCCAACAAAACCTACTGCAGCAACTGTAATGTAAACTGAGGTGTAAATTCTGATTAAAACACCCAAACAAAAACTGGGAAAGAGAAAAGGCAGCATGAATGGCCACAAGTGTAAATCTCTCCTGACTCTTTTAGTAGAGCAGTAACATTTGGTTCCCCATAATAAATATTTAGTTCCCTGTATAAATAGTCAATGAACTGGTAATCTGCAAACATTTTTTTTATTTTATTTTAGTCACATTTTTAAGGATGAAGCCAAATATTTGCTGGATCCACATTCTTAAACCTGACAAATAAAATTGTCACCATTAAAATTAAATGGCATCCTCACAGCCCCACAAGCTACGCGTCTGGTGCCTTCTTCACTAATCCAGACACAATTCTCAGTCCATGTCTCAGCTGCCAGTTCAGAGTTGGCTAGTTCTGGTTGCCACTCAATCCCAGGACTGACACAGAGAAACAGGCAGGCATTCACATGCACATTCATTTATAATGTCTTTAAAGCAACATCTTTGTGATGTTTTCATGCCACAAAGAAACCCCTGCATCACTGTGCTGCAAGAATAATCTGTCGACTATATAAAAGTGATACTTCCCCCCTTTATATAAATCATGTCAGCGGTAACCCTTAAAATCTAAAAATTTATTGAAAATACTGCATTTCCCCAATCAGAGTGAATCAGAATAGAATGTTCAATATATTAATGATGGTTGTAAAGAGTACCTGTAATATACACAGAACCTTTTTTTCATCACCAAGGAAAATGATCCACTCTAGTGTCAATATGCAAACATGAAGTTCAGAGAGTAATGTACATCATGATATCATCTTTCTATCATCTCCTCTATCTTTTTTTCCTCAGTGTTGTAGTTATTTGCCTTTTAGGCACTTTTTCATGTTCTTGTCTTTGTTTTACCTGTTCCTCAACTTTCTCTACAGGGAGTGCAGAATTATTAGGCAAATGAGTATTTTGTCCACATCATCCTCTTCATGCATGTTGTCTTACTCCAAGCTGTATAGGCTCGAAAGCCTACTACCAATTAAGCATATTAGGTGATGTGCATCTCTGTAATGAGAAGGGGTGTGGTCTAATGACATCAACACCCTATATCAGGTGTGCATAATTATTAGGCAACGTCCTTTCCTTTGGCAAAATGGGTCAAAAGAAGGACTTGACAGGCTCAGAAAAGTCAAAAATAGTGAGATATCTTGCAGAGGGATGCAGCAGTCTCAAAATTGCAAAGCTTCTGAAGCGTGATCATCGAACAATCAAGCGTTTCATTCAAAATAGTCAATAGGGTCGCAAGAAGCGTGTGGAAAAACCAAGGTGCAAAATAACTGCCCATGAACTGAGAAAAGTCAAGCGTGCAGCTGCCAAGATGCCACTTGCCACCAGTTTGGCCATATTTCAGAGCTGCAACATCACTGGAGTGCCCAAAAGCACAAGGTGTGCAATACTCAGAGACATGGCCAAGGTAAGAAAGGCTGAAAGACGACCACCACTGAACAAGACACACAAGCTGAAACGTCAAGACTGGGCCAAGAAATATCTCAAGACTGGTTTTTCTAAGGTTTTATGGACTGATGAAATGAGAGTGAGTCTTGATGGGCCAGATGGATGGGCCCGTGGCTGGATTGGTAAAGGGCAGAGAGCTCCAGTCCGACTCAGACGCCAGCAAGGTGGAGGTGGAGTACTGGTTTGGGCTGGTATCATCAAAGATGAGCTTGTGGGGCCTTTTCGGGTTGAGGATGGAGTCAAGCTCAACTCCCAGTCCTACTGCCAGTTTCTGGAAGACACCTTCTTCAAGCAGTGGTACAGGAAGAAGTCTGCATCCTTCAAGAAAAACATGATTTCCATGCAGGACAATGCTCCATCACACGCATCCAAGTACTCCACAGCGTGGCTGGCAAGAAAGGGTATAAAAGAAGAAAAACTAATGACATGGCCTCCTTGTTCACCTGATCTGAACCCCATTGAGAACCTGTGGTCCATCATCAAATGTGAGATTTACAAGGAGGGAAAACAGTACACCTCTCTGAACAGTGTCTGGGAGGCTGTGGTTGCTGCTGCACGCAATGTTGATGGTGAACAGATCAAAACACCGACAGAATCCATGGATGGCAGGCTTTTGAGTGTCCTTGCAAAGAAAGGTGGCTATATTGGTCACTGATTTGTTTTTGTTTTGTTTTTGAATGTCAGAAATGTATATTTGTGAATGTGGAGATGTTATATTGGTGTCACTGGTAAAAATAAATAATTGAAATGGGTATATATTTGTTTTTTGTTAAGTTGCCTAATAATTATGCACAGTAATAGTCACCTGCACACACAGATATCCCCCTAAAATAGCTAAAACTAAAAACAAACTAAAAACTACTTCCAAAAACATTCAGCTTTGATATTAATGAGTTTTTTGGGTTCATTGAGAACATGGATGTTGTTCAATAATAAAATTATTCCTCAAAAATACAACTTGCCTAATAATTCTGCACTCCCTGTATATTTGAGTTGTGTGTGTGTGTGTGTGTGTGTGTGTGTGTATATATATATATATATATATATATATATATATATATATATATATATAAAATAATTTTTTTCTTGGAGTAATTAATAGATAATGGGTTACCTAACTCCTTTGTACAATTTTAACACTTTAACTTAGTGATCATTTTATTTAGAATTTACATGTCTTTTCAAAAGGCAGCAACAATTAAAAACAGATATATTGAAGTGGGATGAGTTCATAAGAGAGGAATAACTGAACGTGTCTATTGGTTATTATTTATCCTTGCAGTTCTGATCTGTGTGTGTCATCCTGAAAATGTCGATTCCTTCATCAATTAGCAGCTGTTTGGCGTAATGCACAGTCTCTGGAGGCAGATAGGGCGACCGGGCAAGAATCCAGCTGTAGTGGAAATGAAATATGCGAAGGATGTCTGTGCAGGAGTACACGACAGACAAGCTGGTGTAGTCAGTAGTCAGAACCCAGTATGGCACATATGGAGTGACTGAGAACAAAGAGAAAAAAAATGTATAAAAAACAAACATTTTTCCAAAGGAGAATCTCTATATTGATTTTCTGAATAAAACTGATCCAACTTAAATGTGTAATATTATGGAGCCTGACAAATATATGATTTTTAGTGACTTAAAAATCTGCTTTTGGTTTTCTTTTTCTCCGACAAATGAAACATAAACAGATTTTGTGTAGTTTTTTTTTATTGAACTATTTATGCTTTGCCTCTGCTCTGATCTGCTGGTTGATTTATTTGTGGCTTTCGAGTTTGTTTCAAACAGGGACATAGCATGGTGGAAGAAACAAGCAACATCAACATTCATAGCAAGTCCCAAGGGTGTTTCTTTTATTGGCTAAAATGCTAATACTGATAGATCAGCAAATATGTAATATGAGTTGATAAAATCAGCCCACTGATAAATTAGTCAAGGTAATTACAAAATTAAAACATCATGATGATACAACAGGTTCAATAAATAAGACCGGCTACAGCCATGACATTAAAACTGTACAGTATCACAGTGCTTTAAGGCAAATGCTTGTATCAGCATGTCAGTATACTCACAATCTCACACTATATTGTCATCAACTAAAGTACTGGACAGCTCCAAATTATAGCCAACAGAAGGTGTTTGAGTGAAAAAATACAAATGTCAAGATGTAATTTCAAAGGACCACCAGACTTCGTACAATTTGATCTCAGTAAAGCAGGAATACTGCAACGTTTCATCAAATAGTTGATAAAATAAGGATAATAAGTACTTACAATATGAGAAACTGACTCCCAGTTTGGCCGGTTCTCGTGGGTCTGAAACTACACCTGTCCCTTCTGCATGCCTCTTCTTATCTTTGCTGAAATGAAAAAATATGTCAACAAAGATTTCAAACAGACTAACTATTAATTCAACTAATTATAAAATCTGCTGCTGGAGGCGTGGCAGACAGAAAGACAGAATCCCTCATGTAGGTAAACTCCACCTCGGGTGTGCCGGCAATCAGCTTTAGGTCAGTTGTCCATGGTCAGTGTCAGCTTTATTACCTTTTGCTCATCATACAATACACACCCTGAAGGAGTCTAAAAAAACTCACAAAAAAATCAAATCACCCATCATCATGGCTTGGACCAAGGTGTGCTTTGAGCTACTGCTGTAAGCCCTTTGATTTGAACATAGATGTATCTTCCTAACCACGCTAGAAACTGAGACAGACTCACTATTCGTGGAATCTTTTGCTTTTAACATCCTGGTCATAATACCTATAACCAGATGGCAGTTGCCTATCCCCTGGAATGTTTGACTCTTAGACCTTATCACCTTTGTTTTACTTGTTTGATGTTTCACATGCCTTTTGCCTATGTTTAACACTCACTTGTGCATTGATGTAAATAGCATTCCTTTTCAGGGTTGGCTTACCTATTCATCACTTGTCACTTAAAGCCGATGGTTAACTGTTTGTCATTCCAGGCTCTGGATGTAATCTCTGAAAGTAATCCTCAAATTTATATTGTATTCTGTCATCTGTGAGTCGCCAATATACTGTGCTCCTATTGGTTGTCTTTTTCATTACTTGCATCAAAGTTGGGAGAAGTTTGTCACTGTGGCAACATGGCAAACTAAAACGGCAAAAGTCCTGTGCAACGTTAATTCAAACAAGAATCTTTTTTCAAATAAGAGGAGTTGCCCATTGCTGACCATAACAAAGGATTTAGATTTAAAGCACTTTTACGCTGTTTACTTTCTTGAATCTGGGACTATATACAGACATATTTCATACATAGAGAAGAACATGATTTTTGGTACAATGAGTTTTGAAACAAAGCATTCTTTCTGATTCTTTACACAGACAACAGTTTTTATGCCAGAAACAGTAGAATTATTTTTGTCTCCAGCATCATATCAACCATACAAATGAGAGTGATATCTTTTCAGTGGTATCAATATTCCTTCAAAAGAGTATATGCTAAAAGAAAAATGGAAGTTGCAGAGAAATGTGGTGTCAAGCGAACCAACAATAAGAATCCTTTGCTATAGTACTTACTAGATCTGCGAGGTCAGCAGCTGGATGGTCCCATCTCTCCTAATGGAGTAGTTTATCTCAATGCACTTTCCTCTTGCAAAGGGAGCAGGCAGCTTCTCAATCTCATACCATTTACCCAGGTACTGTAACAACCATAGGCAAGTCATTAGATCTGTGCAACTCTTTGTTTAATAATTATAATTATTTCATTTGTATATCATTAAATAAAACACAGTTAGAAAATGCTTCACAGTTTGCATAAAATCACACATTGAAGATAGGTGTACATATTCAAGCACACAAAAAACACGGTCAGACATGTGGTCTTACACTCATTCTTGCATACGCACTCACATAAATACATATTAGAAGAACAAAAGCCAAAAATATTGGGAATAAATTTGAGGAAATGCTAACCTATAGAAATTAATTTTCAGAAGGCTAAGGCTGACCCAATGTTTAGAATTGCAATAGCCTCTAGATTTAAAAGAAGAGGGTGTGTGAGAGGGTGTAAAAGAGCCCAATCAGATGATCAGAGAGGACGACTGTAGTTATAAGGTCCCAGTAGCTCAGCTATATATATATATATATATATTTAGGAGCCTTTATATTTAGGTCTTTATATGTAAATTTTTTTTAATGGATTTCACTGAAAGGCGGAGAAGGAAAGCCATTATAGGAGTGTATGCCTTAGTTTGTACTCACCTGCTGAAGGTTAAAGTTGGGCTGCACCTTCGGAGTAGGACAGGGACCCCAGTGATAAGTCTGAGCTGATAGCAGAGGGAGCATCAGAAGGAGAAAGCACACACCAGACATTGTTCCTTCAGGAGATTAGGGTAGAAGTTACATTAGACGAGAGCTATTGCAGGAGTGTATATTTTCAGTAGCAATAATGCAAGAGCTGCATTAATAATATACTTAGAATTTCAGTAAAAAGATACACTATGGGTATTAAAACATAAATCTTTATGCTCAAGATGTTTGTTGTATTTCCATTTTATTAAAGTTATTAAAGCGTTCTTACCTGAGCTCTGTACAGATGTCAGGTGGAAGTTAGAGGCTGAGCTCTCAGTCACTGTCTGAGCTCTCCAGACAAACACAGGTCAGCCTTCGCATTACGTCACTCGGACAGCATAAGGACATCTGTTTAACTAATTGTAATCATGCGCACATTCCTGTATGGTGAAAGTGCTGTCACTGTGAGAAAGGATGAATGTCGTTATTCATTCAGGAACCGCTGTGTTAATGCTGGGTTCATCCCCGAATTAAGCTGATTTATTTCTTTATCATTTTCATTTGAATTGTTTGTCATACACCTGAAGATGCCACCTTGGAATGAGGGAAATTATATAAATGATATTATTCTTCATCACCTTTAAATGGTTTACAGATAAAATAACTAGCTGAAAATCAGTACTGCTGGCTCTTCAGTTGTACCGCTTTATTGTGATTTGAGGCTAGGAACAAAGATGATTTATGTGTGATATTTCTTCCACTTTATTACAGTGAAATTGCAAATACTTTTTTCTTTATTAAAAATAAAATGCCCCTCAATTATTTCACTGTGGGTCAGGATCGTATAGCATTTTCTTCATTTAATGACAGTTATAATGAATGTAAGCCAAGCCAGTGTTTAATCGGTTCATCTTTAATGCCAGCAGAATCTTAGCAAAGTTTTTCCTACACCAAGTACAGCATGTTTCATGGATTATTACATGCAATCAAGGATATGCAAACACTCTTTAGTTGATTAAATCCAAAACCTTTAAAAATAGGACAGCTTTTACTGAATAGTTTCCAACTATCAGGCGGCTCACACAGAGTTCAAACCATTTCTGTGTTCATGTCTGTATGACAGCACTTTGATTTTTGAAGAACTGTGACATGAAGATGAATCATGATGGAAATAACTTTTGCTCGATGAGATGATCGTTTAACTGCAAAACATATTAAAACACAAAAATAATGTACTTTTTAAAAACAAAGGCTCATGTAAAAAGTTACAGGCGTAGGTAATCAAGGAAAAAACCCTCAGAGAGAAAAACACACTCTACAATAACCGAACATCTCTGCCAGTTCTTGCTAAACGCTACAGCTCTGATCTGTGGGAGTCATATTGGAAATGTCGATCCCCCCGCTGATCAGCATCCGCTTGGCCTGATCCACCATCTGTGGAGGCAAAGAAGGTGACCGCGCAAGAATCCAGGCGAAATCAAAGTAGAAGATCCCAAAGACATCTTTGCAGGAGTACGCAATGCTATAGTTGGTGTAGTCGGTTGACAGAACCCAGTATGGGGTGTAAGGAAGAACTGGGAATAAAGATCAGAAACAGAAATAAAATGTTAAAAGGAGTGTTGTAACAGTTAAAACAAATATATATATATATATATATATATATATATATATATATATATGATAAAGGAGGTACCTACAAGACAAGAAGTTGACTCCAAGCTTGGCTGGTTCTTGTGGGTCTATAACTTTGGCTGTCCCTTCCAGGTACCACCTTTTACCCTGACTGAGAGAGACAAATATGCGATTTCATCAATCTATTCATTGTGTCATATCTCTTATCATACCAAGGTCTGTCTCTAGTGCATTTGCTCCTAATCAAAACTTCACTTGAGGTGTGTCACCACTAAGCCTTTTGTCAATATAGATTACATGGCATTTTTTCATACTCAACCCAGCTCTTCAGAAGAAAAATACTTGTGCAAACATTAAATCAACACTCGGAACAAATCCAAAGAAAAGTCACTAGAAGTAAAGTTCAAGGTTTCACCCTGCAGACAAACACATCCATTATTAGCCATCTATTACCAGCGGCCAATTGCTTCAACAACATTAATGCTACTGCAAGAAACTAGACTTTTTTTCTTTGTTTTTATAGTTAAAAGGATTTTTTGATATCTGCAGGCGGAAGTATACTAGCTTTTCCCTGCGTTATTCTCCTTTATGCTAAATGTAGAATGTTTAGCTGATTTTAGAGTTTAGAAATGTGTTAACATAGAATGTAGAACTATTGTAGAGACTCTGCCCTTAAAGTAATAAAGGCTGACTGTGTCGTGAACTTAGGAGTAGAGTGTAGGAGACCTCCCCCACTGAGTGGAAATTCCCCAGAGGATGTTTTAGGGTGGGGGTCTCAACATTTGTAACTGGATAACTGTGGTCTGGAAGGGAGAGGGGTTTTATGACCTCTAGGGAGTTACCTACACCCACAGTGTTTTAACTGTCACGCACACACATCCACACGCACACTCACTCATGTGCACTCACACATACACACAGGTATGCGTACACAGTCACACACGAGCACTCACATAGACACGTGGGAACGCGCACATGTAGGCATTCATGTGCTCGTGCACATAGACACAGACAGAGTTTGCAGCACACCGTAGGGGGTTTTATGATGGGGTCGCTTCTATAAAGCTGGCTGTAACTAACAAAGGGGTGAAGATTTTGGAGAGGGACACCGGCCTCGTCTTCCCTTCTAGAAGTGCATGCTTAAATGAAGATAAATGAAGATGAGTAAAAGATGAATAAAGATTGTGTGAAAATGACTACCAGAGATGGGCAGTAACGCGTTACTTGTAACGCGTTACTGCCCATCGTTACTGCCCATCACCGGTAACGCGTTACTTGTAACTTCTAATATCATTACAGTAACGCGTTACTTGTAACGCGTTACTGTAATCTGATTACTTTTTCAAGTAACGGGTAAAGTAAGGGATTACTATTGCAAAAACGGTAATTAGATTACCGTTACTTTCCCGTAGGAACGCTGCGTTACTGCGTTACTAAAACCGTGATTTTTTGCGAGAATGTCTCACGACAGTGACGTAAGCGAGTGCGCCGTTAGTGACAACAGCTGTGTGCAGATCAACAATGGATAATATATCGATTGTGGGAGAGAGCATGAGCGTGCAGCGTTTAAAGCGTGGAAGTACTGACCTTACTTTGAGTTTGATTCCATAAAAAGTGACAAAAACATTAGCGTCCATTGTGCGTGGGAAGAAAACTTCTTTTTACAGCGAAAAAAACCCCTAAACTTCCAAGCAAGCACCGAGTGTGCAACGACATAATGGGAAACTCGCGGATTCTTCAACTGACCGCGGCACACCTGCACCAGGGTAAACCTCCGCCTACCGCAGTCCTGCTTTACAGGTGAAAATAGAGCAACAAGACCGCTGAGTCTTTGACTTTATTTATTTTCTGCTGTGTTTTACTTGCATCTATTTGAAAGAGTGAGTGTAAACACAAAAAATATTTTATTTTATGTGCTGGAATGTGCAGAAAATAGGTTTAAATGTTAAACTAATTTATTCAAGTTAGAGAATGTTGCATATAATTAAATTTTTGCTTGATGCATAAAGTTAAAAGATTAAAACTGATAAAACAAGTTAAAAAAAAAGAGACTTTTCCATTTGATTACATTTTGTATGATGGATTATGTAGAAAAAGTAGAATTGGGCTGAAAGATCTATCGCTTTATCACCTCTTCAGGTTGTAAATCGTGTTTTTAAAAAGTAACTAAGTAACTAAGTAATTAATTACTTTTGAAAATAAGTAATCAGTAAAGTAACGGGATTACTTTTTTGGGGAAGTAATCAGTAATTAGTTACTGATCACTTTTTTCAAGTAACTTGACCAACACTGATGACTACTGAGTCCGGTGCCATCTCTGGATGCTCGAGGAATAAAAAGAACCGGGGTAAAACTGATTTCTTAACATAAGCTTATCTAACTCTACGGACAAATGAATAGTATCAGTCCATCTAACCTATATTCCAGTCATCAATCCATCGACCTGATCCTTCAGTACTTACTGGTTCTGGGGGTCCCACACCTGTGAGTACGACACTTGAACAGACCCATCTTCCATCATGGTGTTTTCCTCCCTGATGCACTGTCCTCTTCCAAAAATATCGGGCAGCTTTTCAATCTCATACCACTTACCCATGTACTGTAACAAAAAAAAAAAAAAACAAAAAAAAAACAAAAAAAAAAAAAACACCCAGCTATGAGTTCTGCACTAAAAAATGTTTACTCTGGATGCATATATCTCTTTGCTCACCGGTTGAAGGGTGAAGTTAGATTGCACCTCTGGAATAGGGCAGGCACCCCAGTGAAAAGTCTGAGCTGAGATCACGGGGACCAGCAGGAGAAGAAGGTACGTAGCAGACATGGTTCCTTTAGAAGATAAAGGGGGGGATTGCAGAAGTTATGTTATGCGGCATTTATACCTGTCTCAGTTCATCCAGCCTTTTTAATACATGTAGAGAGTGTGTTTCACTCTATTTCTAAAGTTGAAAAATATCATCACCTTTTATACTGAAAGGTTAACGGAAACTAAATACAATACATTTTTTCCTCACTCTTAAGATTTGAAGCAAGTTCCCCATTTAGTTGTGAAATGGTTAGAAGGTCACAGATTTATTAAATTAGACAGAAGAAAGCGACAGAACAAAGTTTTGCATTCTGTGAGGGTTAACTATTGTAGCAAATATTGTCACACCTGTTTTCCTGGTTTCAGAAATGCTTTCTGTGAGACACTGCGAAGCATGTGTTCAGCACCATGTCATAATCATTAAAAATATATATTTTAATACGGACAACAAGCATATGGTAAATGCAATCTGCAAAGATATCAGAATACATTCTGATTTAGGATAACACAAAAAAAATGATAAAAATGAGTGAAAATTAATGCTGGAGTGAGTATTACAGAAAACTGTATTTAAAAATATCAACATTGCTAAAACAGTACAAATTTTCAATTGAGTTTGGTGTTTTTTCTGTTAAAAAAAAAAAAAAAAAGTAATTTAAGATCTTACCTGAGCTGTGTGCGAATGTCAGGTGAAGGTCCGAGGCTGGGAGAAACTGAGTGTGTGAGCTCTAGGAACAAACATTTTATATACAGTTCACAGAACAACAGAGGTTGGCCTCCACAACACGTCAAACAGCACTCACCAGCTCCTTATCACTAGTCATAAGAATATTCTTTTGTTGTGAAATGTCACTGGGATAAGGGTTAAATATTATTGATTACATTTTTTCATTCAGGCCTCATATGTTAATGCTCACTTTATCTCAGATTTGCTTTGTCATTATGCAATGTGTTTTTTGCTATTATTGAAAAATGTACCTTTTTTTTAGGTAAATTACATGATAGATAAACTGTCAGCTTTAACTATTTGAAGCTGACATTTCTCTTCTTTACATAAATCATAGTTCACTGTCACTCGCAAGGTTAATAATAGTTAACATAAAAATAAACCAAGCTGCTGTTTAATGTGCAAGAAATTTTAATCTATACTGAACCTTAATAAAATTTTTCAATCTCAAGAACAACTCATTTGACTTATTGTAGTTGTTGTCAATAATAATAAATACACTATTAGGCAATGAAACCAATGTCATGTTCAATCTATAATATCCAGAGACAGTAAGAAGCTAACCCTGAGTTAAACTACAAAACATAGATATCAATGGAAAGCCCAGGATGTCCACTATTTAGTACATTAGGACTTAGTATGGTAGCTCAGATAACTCAAAAGAAATAGACCAAAAGCAAATGTCCAATACAAAGGACGTAAATGAGCAGGCTGGTTCTAAGGAGGATATGATGAAGATGCAATTTGGTCATTTAAGTGGAAACACTATTAAATTCTCAGGATATCATAAAACATTAAAAGACAGCAACAAAGTAAAACAGGTACAGATCTGAAATCTGAAAAGATAAAATTACTTATATCAGTTATTTCCTATTTCTGCAGTTCTGATTTGTGTGTCATCTTGGAAATGTCAATTCCTTCGTCAGTCATGAATTGTTTGGCATGATCGACCATCTCTGTTGGCTGTTAGGGCAATTGTACAAAAATCCCTGGGTAGTAGAAATGGAATATGTCAAAGTCACTTTTGCAGGAATACATTCTTTACAGTATGGCTGCTAGTAGTAATATGATGGCACTAGTCCAATATAGCGGCCAACCAAACCCGTTTGACAACCTGTTTGATCGGTTTCGTGCGTGTGCGCATGCGCGTTCAGGTGTGCTGGGGGTATGCGAGTTCATGTGTGGAAACACACAGGGCTCAGAGAGGTAATATGAGTTCATGTGTTTTTAACTGGGTTTTAATTTAATCAAACCATGGGTTTTTAATGCAACTACTTTTATTGCTTTGGCGTGTCTCAACATTTAGTTATGCAGACATATGTGTTCTTAAAAGCAATTCTTTGTTTTAGCGTGGAGTGGTGGAAGCCGTTTTGGTTCACAGTGTGCATTAACATGCAGGAATGCTTCTTATTTACATCTAGTCAAAAGTGTTGGTAATAGTGTTTTAATCACACTCATTTTGTGATTCTGACAATGTCTCAGCTTGCAGTGATGGAAGCATTTTATTTTAAAAACGGCACAAAATGGCAATTTCTTCTGAATGGGCAATTTCAGCCTGTTCACAAGCGTTCCGTTTAATCAAACCACTAGTTTTAGTTTAACTAGTTTTTTTACGCATCTACTGGGGTTTCTTTCACGGGTTGATGCGATCATTTTATTTAAAAATCGGGATTTCGGGATGTTGAACTAGATGGAGACAGAGCCAGCTAGTTGTTTTTAGTGGCCGGTATTGGCTCTTTTTGTAATTCTACGAGAAGGTAAAAGCCCCGCAGATGTACCAGTCGAGCAGGGTCTCGCCTATTTTCTGAAGTAGCCAGCAACAGCGGACCCTTAGGCCTATCTTGGCCAGTTACACCGGAGCTCAGCAACAGCCTGCCCCACCCTCATTGTTTTAAACTTGCACAGCAAGGTGCCCTGCAGGTGTATCGCCCCCCATCGACATCTCATCTATTGTTTTTGGAAGCACCCGGTCCTATATGAAGCGTGCACCAATGCTAAGTGCATGAAGTATACCTTTACACCTATAGCTGAAAAGAGTCTGCATCCATAATTTGTGGATCAATTGATTTGTTTTATAATGTGGCACTTTTTTTTTCCCCACAAACTGCAGATGATGAAATCCTCTTTATTTGAGAAAGTGTCCCTAAGGTATTGCTGCTCACTGAGTTCCCTAGCTACTTCTTTACTATGTCAGTAAACTTTTTGAACAAGGCAGGTATCACAGATTTAAAGGCACATCTTAATTGAAGCAAAGGCAAAAAATTGGAATGAATTTTATGTGGCTGTTCATATTAAATCCATCAAAGAGTGAAAATCCAAAAAGCTGCTGCAATCCTTTGTATTAATGATCTCTTTCTGTGTGTGTGTGTGTGTGTGTGTGTGTGTGTGTGTGTGTGTGTGTGTGTGTGTGTGTGTGTGTGTGTGTGTGTGTGTGTGTGTGTGTGTGTGTGTGTGAGAGAGAGAGAGAGAGAGAGAGAGCGTGCGTGCTCGCAGAACGAAAGTCAAGGCAGGGTGGGTTTTTTTTATGCATTTCCAATCAGCTTTTTTGTTTTGTTTTGTTTCATTTACAAGAAGTGTACACTGTTCCAAAAAAATAGTAATGTCAAAGTATCTTACTGTATATTTTACAGTTTTGTACTGTCTTTCTAGAATATCTTCAATTTACATAAGTAGACTGATTTTACATGTCAAAGGTAAAATAACATAACATCACTGTAAATATAGTAAAACACAATTTACTTGTTTTTTAAACATATTTTTTGTACATATGCATATTTAGATTGTAAAAATACATTCAGAAATGTATCATAATTTCACAAATATTTGTCTGTTATGTGAGAGAATGATCTGTTAAATTCAAATGTAATACTATGGAAAAATATATAAAATGATTGAAAATTAATGAGAATAATCAATAATTAAAGGAGTATTTGAATTATAATTTTGCTGAAAATTTCATGTCATCTAGGTCTGATTCAATAATTCAGAGGTAACAAGTGAAAATATCATTGATAGGAATAAAAACTAAAAAAAATTGCACGGCCACGCTGTGCTAATTATATATTTCAAAAAATAAATGTAGAGGTAGGAATTGCAATTAATATAAATCTCAAAGTATTCACAACATTCCTGAACAGAAATAGGCCTCTGCACCTGGGGTGAGGGTGTGGCCATGAAAACAATGTGACATTGTTTTCATGGCCACTCCCTCTGCATATTTCTTAAGAAATGAAGCGTCTTTACTGGGATATTTATTGTCAAACTATGCGATTTTCCAAATGTGTGTGGAATAAAATGTTGTGACCAAGAATCATTCAGGATTAACAACACAAACTGTTTTGATAGCAGAAACAGTCTGTCTTATAGTTCCCATACTTTACCGCTAGTTTTACAAACACATTCTTCTTCATGTCTGTTTACATGGTTTTTGTGAAACTGATTTTCAATAGTACAACCAATGTCTAACTTTTCTTTGCTCCCCAGTATGAATGCAAGAATTTTGCAGGCTTTATTGAAACAATTTAACACTCAATGCCATAAACAGAGTTGATCCATGTCTCTATGGACACTGTTTCATACATCAACAGCTCTGAAAATCACTTTTAAAGTAATGTAGAACATGATCTCTCTCACTCTGTGTCTCTAAACCCAGCAAACTGACAATCACCTCTAAACAAGGGGTTAGTTTATTGGTTTTTTGTTTGTTTTGTTTTTCTATCAGGCGCAACCACCAGACTAAGTTTGTAGTCTCACCTACTAATATAATAATAATAATAGATTTTATTATAGCACAATATTCAGTTACTACTTTGACTTTCTTACTTTGAGCACATTTCTGAGCCCATACATTATCAGACTTTTACTTGAGTATTTCTGACGTTAGCAGCTATACTTCTACTTAAGTAAAAAATGCCTGCACTATCAATATATAAAGATGTCTGTAATTCTTGAACAGTTCATGCAAAAATGATAAATTAAACCTGCACCACAGCTAACGCTTTTTAATAACCAATAACAGGTGTATTTCTTAGATCTAGTGATACAGTCAAAACACTCTGCTTGTATAATGCCATATTCTCTCCCAGCGTACCCTTGTCTCACTACAGGGTGATTCCAAAAGCACAACTCAATAAACAGAGACTCTAAAACCAGAACAGAAAGATAATGTTGGAAGATCAAAGATTAAGGTTTGTGTTTTTATAGCACGAAGTAAACTGTCCCCCATAGTCTTCTAGGGCTTGTTGTGCGGTCAGATTATACATTAGTCATACTTCCAAAACCATTTTGAATTCCATTTATAACTGAGATGTCAAGCTGTTATCAGACATCTTATGCTCACCAGGAGCATGTATCCCCAACTTCAAAACCTTAAGGGGTCAAATTCACAAACCCAACATGGGCTCATTCAACACAGAGGCCAGAAGTGAATGTCGGCCTTTACTGACACACTGTAAATACAGGGAGTGCAGAGTTATTAGGCAAATGAGTATTTTGTCCACATCATCCTCTTCATGCATGTTGTCTTACTCTAAGCTGTATAGGCTCAAAAGCCCACTACCAATTAAGCATATTAGATGATGTGCATCTCTGTAATGAGAAGGGGTGTGGTCTAATGACATCAACACCCTATATCAGGTGTGCATAATTATTAGGCAACGTCCTTTCCTTTGGCAAAATGGGTCAAAAGAAGGACTTGACAGGCTCAGAAAAGTCAAAAATAGTGAGATATCTTGCAGAGGGATGCAGCAGTCTCAAAATTGCAAAGCTTCTGAAGCGTGATCATCAAACAATCAAGCGTTTCATTCAAAATGGTCAACAGGGTCGCAAGAAGCGTGTGGAAAAACCAAGGCGCAAAATAACTGCCCATGAACTGAGAAAAGTCAAGCGTGCAGCTGCCAAGATGCCACGACCACCACTGAACAAGACACACAAGCTGAAACGTCAAGACTGGGCCAAGAAATATCTCAAGACTGATTTTTCTAAGGTTTTATGGACTGATGAAATGAGAGTGAGTCTTGATGGGCCAGATGGATGGGCCCGTGGCTGGATTGGTAAAGGGCAGAGAGCTCCAGTCCAGGAAGAAGTCTGCATCCTTCAAGAAAAACATGATTTCCATGCAGGACAATGCTCCATCACACGCGTCCAAGTACTCCACAGCGTGGCTGGCAAGAAAGGGTATAAAAGAAGAAAAACTAATGACATGGCCACCTTGTTCACCTGATCTGAACCCCATTGAGAACCTGTGGTCCATCATCAAATGTGAGATTTACATGGAGGGAAAACAGTACACCTCTCTGAACAGTGTCTGGGAGGCTGTGGTTGCTGCTGCACGCAATGTTGATGGTGAACAGATCAAAACACTGACAGAATCCATGGATGGCAGGCTTTTGAGTGTCCTTGCAAAGAAAGGTGGCTATATTGGTCGCTGATTTGTTTTTGTTTTGTTTTTGAATGTCAGAAATGTATATTTGTGAATGTGGAGATGTTATATTGGTTTCACTGGTAAAAATAAATAATTGAAATGGGTATATATTTGTTTTTTGTTAAGTTGCCTAATAATTATGCACAGTAATAGTCACCTGCACACACAGATATCCCCCTAAAATAGCTAAAACTAAAAACAAACTAAAAACTACTTCCAAAAACATTCAGCTTTGATATTAATGGGTTTTTTGGGTTCATTGAGAACATGGTTGTTGTTCAATAATAAAATTATTCCTCAAAAATACAACTTGCCTAATAATTCTGCACTCCCTGTAAGTTCAATACAGGGCAACGCGGCTAACAGCCTTGGAAACGCTTTACATGAAATTCAACTTTTTAGAAAACCATTTACAAGAATAAATGTGATGATCTGTTTTAGCTGAATCAAATGTATTTGTTTGTTTACTTGAAATAAAACTTATTTTGGAAACCCTGTACATGAAGTAAAAAGTATTGTGTTGTAAGGAGACATATTGCATTTCAAACGCTTAATACAAAAGACTTTTAAACGTCCACTTTGTCTGTAATGACAGTATCAAGCTACAAAGCATTGTTTTTACTAAAATTCAACATTTTCAGATGAAAATTTTACTGCTTTTAAAAATTTTTTTTACTGTAACAACCCCCCGAATGCCGTTTTAGGATGATGTTCTTGGAGATTCCAATTATATAGATATATGCTTTTGGAGTGAGGGTGTCTAATACACAAGTTGTCACGCCACCGTGCGGACTTTGATGTCGTCCATTTTGATGTTGTGTGCAATCAGCAGACGTTGAATGGAAGGAATGAAACGAGGGGTGAGGAGACTCTCTTGCACGAACTGACATCGGTAAGGAAAGTCTTTGACGCCATCGCCGAGGCATACCACAATCTGGTGGGGTTGGACGAGGTGAAAATCGGGCAGCTACGGTTGGTCACAGAGTGTTACAAAGGAGGCTGCTAATGTTTTCTCTGAAACACTGATTCTTTCCAAAAAACAAAAAACGTATTGTACCGTATCTTTCAAACAGCTACCCTGCTTATTTTTTCAATGGTGTTGAATTGTGAAGTTACAATTCTTTTCTGTAAAAAAGAAAAAAGCATTTTTATTTTGTATATAAATAAATGTTGATGTTGTGCGACGGGATTGTGTGCTTCAATTTTACTTATAATGTGCCAAATCGCTACAACATCAACATTTATTTTAAAAAACAAAAACAAAACAAAAAACATTTTGTGTTAAAAAAAACAAAACAAAACTAGCTGGCTCTGTCTCCATCTAGTTCAACATCCCGAAATCCCAATTTTTAAATAAAATGGTCGCATCAACCCGTGAAAGAAACCCCAGTAGATGCGTAAAAAACTAGTTAAACTAAAACTAGTGGTATGATTAAACGAAACGCTTGTGAAAAGGCTGAAATTGCCCATTCAGAAGAAATTGACATTTTGTGCCGTTTTTAAAATAAAATGCTTCCATCACTGCAAGCTGAGACCGGTCAAACAGGTTGTCAAACGGGTTTGGTTGGCCGCCATATTGGAATAGTGCCATCGTATTACTACTGCTGCTGTAGTCAGTAGACAAGTATGGATAGTAGGAAAGAACTAGAAAAAAAAAAGAAAACTGAAAAGAAAAAATAAAGACGCTATTCCAGTGGGAGAGATTATCAACTGACTAAAGAGAAAATCTCTTTAGTCAGTTTCCTCCTCATTATAGCTTTATGAACTTTTATGTGTCTCATCTAATTTAAACTGTATTAAGGCTAAAAATCTAAAAGACCAAAATGCATTTTGACAGCGACAGACAGAATGTCATCAAACTGATGCTGCTGTGTCATTAATCACATGATGTTATTGTTATTCTACAGGCATAAGTGTCTGTAGTAGGTAGTTTATGATCATTTCAAGTGCATAATTATGCTTAACAAAATAGCAACCAAGGAGAATAATAACATGAAAAGTATGTTGAAAAAGATGACAAACATATGGGGATGATTAAAAAAATGTTTGCAATATGAGAAGCTGACTCCAAGTTTCCCTGGTTCTTGTGTGGTCCATAACCTTAGCCCTCTTTCGTCCACCTATTCACCTTTTCACACTCATCAAACCTACCCAGGTACTATACACAACGACAATTCATTTATGAGGGTTTTTTTTAAAGCTTTTGTTTTGGAGGAAGGAAGGTTCAGGGTTTAAGTAGTCATCATCATGGGCTCATCCGATTAGAATGAGAATAAGCAGTCAATCATTAGGGATGGGTATTGATAAGATTTTCACGATTCTGATTCCATTTTCGATTCTGTTTAACGATTCGATTCTTTATCGATTCTTTTTTTTTTTAAAAAAGGAGAACACTAAGTTCGATTAGCTTAGAACTTTGTTTTATATCTTCTCTTTGAACAAGATAGAAATTTAGGAGTAACATGGCCTTACAAACCCAACAGTGAGATCTTAAGAGATCCAGCCTACGGCTCTTCAATGGGGTGTCACAGGGTCCCCAGGAAAAAAATTGTAAATGTAAAATAATAAAATAAATATTCTTCTGTAACAATAACAAAGTGTAACATAAATTATTCAGCAGCAATTACACAAGAAAATCCAGTAATGTCCCCGCCTACAATTAAACACATTCACTTACCAAAAATCGGGGGCATCTGCTGTGGCAAATGGGTTCAAGCCTTTTACCACAAACTTAGTCACTGCTCGTGACATTCGTCTATCCTGGCCTGAAAGGAGACGCTACCGGTAGACTGCAGCGAGAACTGCCAGCATCTGAGCCAGCCAGACTCTGTCTGTCTCTCTCATCATGGTCACCTAAATGCACAGTAATGGCAGGTTTTGTAATAAGGCAGATGGCGCTAACATAATATGCACTGTTGTTGGTTATTTACCTGCCGCATTAACGGGAGAGGACGTGCAAACGTTACCGCTGCTGCTGGGTTGAGATTCACGAGTCCGGAGCAGAATTAAAAACACGACATTCATTTAAGGTCATCGTGTGTTTTTTGCATATCCGTAGTGTTTCCTCCCTTAAATGAAATATCTACTTTGCAAGTTGCCCTGTTGTCATCCGTTCTCGTAAAGTATAACCAAACTTTTGAGCGTTTGAGCCGCTTAGGTACCATGTTTCCTGCCAGGTAAATGACGCTCCTCAACGTGGTGACGTCATTCGGGGCGACTGGAATCGATAAGGGAATCGTTTGCAAAAATGGCAAACAATTCCAAGGAATTGAAACAGTGGGAACCGGTTCTCAACAAGAACCGGGTTTCGATACCCATCCCTATCAATCATTTACAGGTTTTGTCGTTTTATTGAATAATGGGTAAATGAAGGAAAGACACACATGGACTGCTATCTCTAAAAAGGACATAAAGTATGATTTAAGTAACTCGAAACAATACATGAACTCAGGAGACTCAAAGAGATACCTCAGCTGCCGCCCCATGTGGGAGTGAGAAAAGAGTGAGGGGTAGGTGAGTGCAGTCCTTCTATAACGAGTGACAGGTGAGTGCAATTAAGGCCAAGCACCACACCCAATCAAAGGCGAGGAAAAAAAACAAGGTGCATCTGGTGAAGTGAATATGCTGAAAGGTGAGCCTTTACAACAGCTTTGTTTAATTTTTTTTTTTTTTTTGCCTGTCCCGTTTGGCTCTTTTGCCATCAGAATTGTTGTCTAAAGGCAAAGAAAGATGCCCAACGGATTTACTTTACCAAACTGACCATCCCAGCCTTGCCGTAATGGTCCATTTGATTCACCTTTTATTGTTTATTTTATTTTCACTTACTGAATACGGGACAGACTTGACTGGGGGAAAGAAGGGGAGAAAGAAAGAGGGAAAGAGAAACCTGGATCACCTGGATCACCTGCTGAGAAAGAAAAAAGAAAGCAAGCAGAAGAGAACAAGAGTAATAGAATAAACAACATCACAATGATATATGGGAATATGACAGTAAATACTAAATGTTAAACATTATTGTGCAGCACATAAGATCAACAGAACACAGTGTGCTTTGAGGTAGGAGCCAAAAAGGGTGTAGTTTGTGGGTGTGATCACCCGTGTGTACACCTGTGAGCATGGACGCGCTTGTTTTTTGTTTTTTAATTTGTGTTCATACAGGTTTTGATCCGGGCTGCACCTTCA